>NW_027827009.1:0-13480 GCF_054177405.1 Leptonychotes weddellii | reverse complement strand
TTTTTTAAAAAGATAACTGCTCAGTGGTGCTGAAAAAAAACACACATCAGACTGACCAACTACGATTTCAGATAATAACATCCATGTTGTTGGTTACTAAATGGTGTGCAATATCTGATCAAGCTCCTAATATATGTTCTGTATGCTAATTTTATACAATCAGAAGCTCCAAGGACCCAGGGGACGACCACCTACACATCTTAGCCGGCACCTTCCAAAGGGTGGTGATAAACAGTTTTGATTTCAGCAATTTGTCAAAATATAAAGAGGACTAAAGAAACAGCTTTGAGGCAGGAGTAATGTATTCCTACTCCCATGAATGGAAATATAGTTTGTGTAAAAAGAGAACAAGAGTTACACATTTTCAAAAGACAGCTCTGTCACAATTATCTAAGGGATCATGTTAAGTTTGTTTTAAAAACTGTCATGACAACCAAGTCTGAGTCTATACAAATATCCCAACATCTAGTAGAGACACAACTATCTGGAAGGACTTACAAAGAACAGGAGAAGCAATTCTTTAAGGTACCCTCAGCAGTTAAAACTTTTTGTAACAAGGAAACAGACTCAATCCTCACTGGCTTAAGCAAAATAGAGAATTTTCTGTTTATTTTAGAGAATAACCAGGAGTAAGGTTGACCTCTGCTGCAACCAAGGCTTGAGGATGAGAAGGATCCAACTTTTTTTTTTAAAGATTTTATTTATTTGTCAGAGATAGAAAGAGGGAGAGAGAGCACAAGCAGGGGGAGTGGCAGGCAGAGGGAGAAGCAGGCTCCCCGCTGAGGAAGGAGCCCGATGTGGGACTCGATCCCAGGACCCAGGGATCATGACCTGAGCCAAAGGCAGATGCTTAACTGACTGAACCACCCAGGTGTCCCAAGGATCCAACTCTTGATTCTATTTCACCTACACTGGATCCAGTCTCAGTCTCCCCATTGTGGTCCCCAACAACTTCACACTCACATCATCAGCACATCCAGTCCAGCAGGAGAGAGCAAGGTCTTTGTTCTGAGATTTACTCTGATTTGATGGTTTAGGTCATGTGTGTACTACTGAACCAAAGCAATGTGATGTACCGATTAGCTGAGGCCTATGTCATGTCTTCCACCTCTAGCCCCACTCAGGCCAGGTGGATGGAATATTGAAAAACAGCATCTCACACTAAAATTGAATCTACTAAACCAAAGGGAAAACAGAATGTAAGTTAAGGAGATCAACAATGTCCCCCACAGTGCTATATTGCCTAGAGGAGATAGTTAAAACCATCACTTGGATGACTGTCATTTCTACCATAATTCAGTGAAAGAAGCTATGAGGCAGAGCCATAATTTCTCAAACAAGGAAACAGAGAGGAGATTTTGCTCAAAGGCCTAACTGCACCATCTTTAGAGAAAACTATATTTGAAAGACTAAGCAGATATAACAGACAGACTACATGACTCTCACTAAGCCCCTTGCCAAGTTGACTAGAGAGAATCTGGCTGGCCTTAGTATCTGATATCAGCCAGAAAACAGCAGGAGCAACTGTGTGTACTTACAAGGCAGGTACTCAATCTATGGCCTAGTTTTGGAGAGAGATGGGGAAGGCCTGCAAGCAGCAATATTAAACGATGGTGGAAAAATCAATGTCCCTGTAATGACTCTTTACAACCCCCATAAGCCTTTGCACAATTACCCTTTATACACCCACTTCAGATGACTGAGGGGACAATACTGTATCAAGATGATTCAGAGAAAATAAACATATGGCATTCCCTATTCAGAAACCATCCAAGAGAAAGACTAATATACCACTAATAAGTTTGAGTTTTATCACTGAGGTAAATAATTATCCAAAAATATAAGGAGTATAGGGGCGCCTGGGTGGCTTGGTCGTTAAGCGTCTACCTTTGGCTCAGGTCATGATCCCAGGGTTCTGGGATCGAGCCCCACATTGGGCTCCCTGCTCGGTGGGAAGCCTGCTTCTCCTTCTCCCACTCTCCCTGCTTGTGTTCCCTCTCTCGCTGTCTCTCTGTCAGAAAATAAATAAAATCTTTAAAAAATACATATATATAAGGAGTATATACCTTCATAAATGCAGATTGATAAAAACTTCATACATGTCCTTACCAGCATTAAATTGAATATCACAGGGCAACAAGAATGACCCTTAAACTATGATCACAGTATTAATTATTGGCAGTGCATAATGAACTGCTTCCACCCCCTAAACCACTGAGGTAATATCTAGGAGGAGTGGATGTCATCTGAGTTCTGTATATGTATCTGGAGCAGCCTTGATTTACATACCCTTAAAACCTGAGCCACTGTTCCCAAATGAGAGTGGAATATTGGTATAAAGTGGGAAGATCTGTAACATCCTATAGCAGTAAAGGGGAAAGAGTGCACAGTGAACACTTCTCATAGGGGAGACTAAAGGTAATAATGCTCTATTCCAGGAATGTCAGAAATTATCACTAACTAATGGGATATTGTATAAGGGACTATAGTCCTCCAGCAAAATGGGTTTTGGAAACAGCTGTATACTCTCTCAGAAGTAGTATCTAATAATTCAGAGAATACCTGCCAGCTTAAAATAGTACAACCAAACCAGGGCCAGAACTGGCAGAGAGATAAGCAATAAGCAAAGATTAGCCAGTAGTGCTCCAAGTGGGAGCAGACAAGAGCCTCCTTCAATGACCAGATTAACAACACATCTCACCATCCCACAAGTGAGCAAGACACAGTAACCATAAGGAGAGGGAGGCAATATTTAATGCCTTAGGGAGGAGTCCTCAGTTACCTCTCAAAGAAAAGGATACCTCCCTCTACCACACATGGAAGCAATGAGTTCCCTTTCATAGATTCTAAAGCACAAGCCTCAGATTGTAGATTGTGCCTGTGAGATATCTGGGGCAAGAATTTGAGAATGGTATCAGTAATGCAGAAGGACAGGGAAAGGGTAGGGAAGACTCAGAGTGGAAAGGGCTGGGGAGAAACTGCAGTTCAGGAGTAGAAGGGCAACACTTTCTCTGGACCAGAGAATCCAACCAAAATTCTGATCTATGAACTGAGGATGCCCAGAAAGGACGCTTTGTATGTGGCCTGACAATGACACATAGTGGGGTATACACTCTACTGACTAAAGGGGGAAGGAGAAGCATTCCCTTTTACAAGGAGTCACAGGATTCAACTAAAGGAAGAAAGTAACAGGACTGTGTCTTCTCACCTATGCCTACCTATCCATCTCTACTGATGCAAGTCATTTAATGGTTATCGGTATATTCAGGTTTTCTGTTTCTTGAGTCAATTTTTAAAGATATTTTTTAAGCCATCTATTTGATCGAAGTATTAAAGTGGGCTTAAGGGGATATGAGCAGGAACCAATAGTGTTTACTACAGAAGGGAAAGGCTCTTTCTCGCTTAACCACTCTCATGTTTTCCATCTCTTTATCTGCATTGCACTCTGACAATTTCTTCAAATCTATCTGCAAATCACTAATTCTCTCTTCAGCCATTTCTACTTTGTAATTCAGTGAAATATTCAGTGAACCAAGAGTGAACCCTAATGTAAACTACAGACTTTGGGTGATAATGGTGTGTCAATGTAGGAATTCATTGATTTTAACAAAAGTATACAACTGTAGTGTGGGATGCTGACAGGGGGGAGGGTTGCACATGTGTGGGGACAGGGGGGACATGAGAACTTCTGTACTTCCTGTTCAATTGTGCTGTGAATCCAAAACTGCTCTAAAAAATAAAAGTTTATTAATTGCTTTTTTAAAACGGAAAGAAGGAAGAGAATGAGGGAAAGATGGGGAAAGGGAGGATCAACTAATAGGGAAATTATCAAATTTTTGACATACGAGATACTATGAACCATGGAATATTATGTAGAGTTTAAACAGTGTACAGTGCATCTATTGTAAGATGAAAAATTCTCCAAGTTTTATACTTAAGTGAAAAAAAGCAAGTCACAGAGCAGTATGTAAAGTATGGCCTTATTATAGTTTTTAAAACAATGTGTTTACAGACCTGTGTGTATGTATATATATATTTAGAACTGAGAAAATACACATAAAACTTTATAAATGTTCCCACAGAAAATGAGTACAGTATGAAAAGGGAGATAAAGGTGAAATTTTTATAAATATACTTCTTAACTTAAAAAACAATAAATGAAATTCAATGTGCAATGTACTACATTCACCATCTCTGTCTAGTTCCAAAACACTTTCATCACCCCAAAAGCATTTATTCATTATTAATGTCAGTATAACTTTTTAATTATTAAGTCAGTATAAATTTTCTGTGAATCCCCACAAAGAAGATCTCAAAGAGTGAAGGATGAGAGACTAGAAAATCTTTAGAAAATCTAGAAAATCTTTGCCTTTCAAGTTGACTGGCTTCTCAAAGAGTGATCCTACAATGTCTCAATGCATACCTAGTGGCACATATAAAAAAAAAAATCCAAGGGCGCCTGGGTGGCTCAGTTGGTTAAGCGACTGCCTTCGGCTCAGGTCATGATCCTGGAGTCCCGGGATCGAGTCCCGCATCGGGCTCCCTGCTCGGCGAGGAGTCTGCTTCTCCCTCTGACCCTCCCCCTTCTCATGTACTCGCTCTCTCTCATTCTCTCTCTCTCTCAAATAAATAAATAAAATCTTTAAAAAAAAAAAAAAAATCCAAAATCACGGAAATGAATCTTAAAAATTTAGATCCTTTTTAATATATGCATTTTCTAGTAAAATATTTTAAAGTTACATTACAGAACTGTTTTGTCACCAGTTCAGTAAAAGGTCAAATCAAAAGAGTATTTACAGAACTATCACTACCACTTCCTGCATCATTTGCTTTCCCTTGGTTTCTCCAAACCATATAATGAACCAGTCCAGCAGGACTGCGAAGTTAAAATTAACCTGCTATTTTAGAGGACTAAGTCCAGGCACTAAGCATTCTTGTAAATAACATCAAGAAACAACCAAAACACATCTACACAGTAAAAACTTTATTTTAGTAACATATGTTAGCTAAAATTCTTTACAAATTATATTCTTGGACTTAGGAATGCTTCTCTACTTCTAAAACATGTGAAATACAGATGGGCAAGGCTGCCTCAAATCTGTTTCTAGGATTAACCTATAAATAAAATTTAAAATAAAATGTCTTCTGATCTTCTAGTCATTCAAAGTTCATTATGAATAAACTAAGTATAAGGCCTTGAGAAGGTACTGGAGAAAAAAATTTTTAAGTTAGTAACAGTTCCTGCCTAAAAGGAGCATCCAGTCTGGTAATGAGAGTTAAGGAAAACTGAAGCAAAGTACAATTCAAAATAGATGGTGCTAGGTACCACAAGAGAAATACAAAATGTGATGGGAGATTTTAAGAGGGTTTAAGTAAACAAACAGTTCCTAAGTGTTTACTAAGGTGCCCAGTGTCATGCTGGATACTAAGGATAGCAACAGTGCACTGCCCTCAAGAAATTTGACAGCCTAGGGGCGCCTGGGTGGCTCAGTCGGTTAAGCATCTGCCTTCGGCTCTGTCATGATCCCAGAGTCCTGGATTAAGCCCCACATCAGGCTCCCTGCTCAGCGTGGAGCCTGCTTCTCCCTCTCCCGTTCCCCCTGCTTGTGCTCGCTCGCTCTCTCTGTCAAATAAATATTTTTTTAAAAATTCTAAAAGAAAGAAATTTGACAGCCTAGGGGGCCTGGCTGGCTCAGTCAGTGGAGCATGCAGCTCTTGATCTCAGGGTTGGGTACAGTTTTCTGCATTTCCCTAGTATTTCTCACAGAGGAAATTGTGCATAAGCCCATGAACTTCCCATTATGCTCACCTCGTTCCCTGATACATCAATCACATTAAAATAAATTCATATTTTCAAAATAAGTGATATAGCAGAATGAAAATAATCTCAATTCTTACAGTATTGAGGATGGGAAATAATTTGCTGTTTTCTAATGAACATTCTTAGAAAGCAATGACTGGATATTCTTAGACATTGCAATAACCTAAAACCAAACAAAGACTGTCAATAAACTATTTTATAAGCAGTTAGCTGAATAACTACATTGTCATTAAGGAGATCAAAATAAGTTACCCACAAGAACCAATTTAATTTTTTTCTTCCTACCGAAACAGTTAATGCCAGGGATGACTATAATGATTAGTTATAGAAAGAAATCAACCACTCTTATCAGAATATCTGTCCTCCAAAGCAATTTTTTATGATTTCATCATGAAATATGGACACAAGTTAAATCCATTAATCCTCCAAATATGAACCATCTTCAAATTTTTGGAAAACACTACTTACAACCTTTACTTGGCTTCTATGCTACTCCCAGCTATCTACTTTGGACATTTAAAAATAATGCCAGGACCAGCCTCCAATTTCTAAAGCTGACAGACATAGGAAGCAGAAGATATCAGAAGACAAGCCAGGCTTGATAAGAAGATGACTCAGGAGTAGATGAAAGGCAGATTATTTAACTATCCTAGAATTTTCACCAAATCAGAACCACCATTAGAAATCAAGTTTCCCAATATCTGCCTTTAATCATCACTGTCATATTTGATTCTCTCTTCATACCAAACAGAAAAAAAACAGTTAATTGTATTAGTGTAATAGTAAGAATTGGGGTTCTGGGGATATTCTCCATTGCCACTTACTAGTTTTCTGAGTGTGAGCAAAGTAATTAGCCTTACAAAGATTCAGTTTCCTCATCTATAAATTGAGGCCAATCATATAAAAGTGACTTTCTATTCATATGTTTTAAAAAATAAGGGAACTAAAGCAAATAAAGGACTTCAGCATAGTCTGGCACCTACTAAGCAATTGATACATGAAAGTGTTAACTGAAAATCAGTATTCACTGGGGATACAAACTACCATCACTTTTCTAAATTCCTTAGTTGTTCATTTATAACAGGTCTCTTACACTGGCTGCCAACTTCTTTTTTAAAATGTCATCTTCCTAGAAGTAGACTTTTGCATAAGTAAAATAATTTCTCCTAGCTTCCTGGAAATAAAGCTCAAGGGAAAGTTTACATATAAACTTGGCTCCTTTTCTCCATCTTGAAGGGAAGTAGAGTATTAGTCTTGCTTCCTTCTAAGCTCAGTTCTGGGGCATGCTGATGTGGTCTTCTGAAAAACTTAAGAGCTGTGCCTGAGTGCTGGATTTGTAAATCTGGGATATCTAAATCATACTCAGTGAGAATCATCTTATTATTTTTGCCCTAATTATGTAGCCCTAATTGTATACCATTTAAAAATAAAATGTTTGGGGCGCCTGGGTGGCTCAGTTGGTTAAGCGACTGCCTTCGGCTCAGGTCACGATCCTGGAGTCCCAGGATCCAGTCCCACATCGGGCTCCCTGCTCAGCGGGGAGTCTGCTTCTCCCTCTGACCCTCCCCCCTCTCATGTGCTCTCTCTCTCTCTCATTCTGTCTCAAATAAATAAATAAAATCTTTAAAAAATAAATAAATAAAATAAAAAAAATAAAAAAATAAAATAAAATGTTTTTCCTTATCTATTTTCCTCTAAATTCCTGATTTGCCTATATTGGGCTATAACCCAAAGCAATTATTCACCTTAATACATGCTCTCACTATATATCAACTGCATTTAAACCTCAAAAATCATTCTTACACATGAACACCATTGCTATTCTCAACATGCAACCAGAGAAAACCTCATTATAGTATTAACAAAGCTTAAGTGCTGAAGCAAATCTACAAGAAAGTAATTAAAGCAAGAAAGCAGGTCCCATCTAAGACATCCTGAGATTGAAGTAAGCTGATCTCCCATGTATTTATCCCTTATCTTCTAAGAAAAATTATTACTCTCACCAAGCAAAAATATTACAGATGAATCAAAAAGAGTGTTTAACAGAGACTTACTACATTCACTGTCACAACTATGGAGGATATCCATATTATGTGACATGTGACTTCTCTTATTAATACGTTCTAGTCTCCTGCCCCCAACACTCCTAAAAAAAAACACTTTCTCTCCACTGGGTTGCATGTTTACTCCCTACTATACCTTCATTATCATCATGGTAGTAGCTAATAGTTTTTGAGATGCTTACCATATGCCAAAAACTGTGCTAAGCGCTTTAGATGCATTCATTCGTTTAACCCAAAAACACTAAGACATGAGTCTTTTACAGATGAGAAACCTGAGGCTTCGAGGGGTCAAATAACTTGTCACAAATCATATACCCGGCAAATAAGTCAGAATGTGAACTCAGATCCGCCAGACTCCAACACCTGTCCTTATAATCCCTTATTTCATATACTATGTTTTGCCCTAAATTCATCCTTTATCTTTAGCAAGTCACTCATGTTAACATTCAATAAATATTTTCTGTAAGAGTGGTAAGCCTAATTATTCTGACATTCAAAGTCCCCCACTGGGAGAGATGAGGAAATTCCCATTATTCCTTAATGCAAACCACCACCTTCTCCAACTAAACTATGATCACTGGGATCCACGGAATTTGAACCCTGGCAGTGGGGGAAGAAGGCAGAGGAGGAGAAGAGAACTTAGGTTTTTCTCTCAGTGTAAATAATAATTTCTACTTGTTTTAATATCTCTACCTAGCCATATCTCAATATAAGCTCTTTGACACATTTATAAGTAAGCTACACAAATACACTTTAATGAGTAGTTATCCATAAGATGACAAAGAAGAAAAGTATGGTCCTAACAAGTATCTGAAGTACCAGAATTTGCAAATAAGAAATTAAAAAGATATAAACAAAATGCGGAATATCTTGCCAATGTGAGAACAAGTTTATTCTTAATAAAAGCATTTATCAAAATACCAATTGGTGACACTTTATGATTTGCCACATTAGATTTTCTAGTCAGACACACTAAGGAATATCAGTATTTAGGCAGGTGATGATTATAAATCACAGAATACTAGTGAAATCAGTAAAAGAAACCTGAAATGATCTGCTTTATGACAATTCCCCGATTATTAAACATTACTATATCTAGTTTAATTTGAAAAGCCAGCTATGGTCTTTATAAGATGTTGTGATAATCCTCTATTTGAGCAGATCTCAATAAAGTTACACACGGCATTCACAGTTTATCTTGATTCTGATACAAGAATTTCATCATTTTTACATATCCAAAAGATCAAGCAGCAGGAACCCTCTTGTACTCACTGTATTTTTTTTTTTAAAAACCAATAAACTGTTCTGAAAGAGCACCACATTCTAAAAAATATCTTAAATATTATTTGTACAAAATCTTTACTTAAATCAGACTGCTAAGTGGGCAATATATAGAGATCACGCAACTTAATGGAAAGAATATGATCTTTGGACAGAGATTTACTTACATTCATATCCTGGCTTTATCGATTACTTTATCTGCACAAATTATTTAGCTTCTATGACCCCTAGTTTCTCCTCTGCAGTGAAAATGACACTGTCTAACTTGCAAGGCTGTTGTAAGGAATAAAGATGTATGATTTGATACCACCTATCAACTACTAAAGTTACCTACCTCAAATTCTCACTCTCTTCCCTGTTATCAGAATACTAATTTTGGAGAAAGTAATGGGCTTAAAATATCAACTTCCCAGACTCCCTTGCAGCCCACAGTGGCCACATGACCCGTTTGTAATCAATGAGATGAAATCGTAAGGCTTATGAGCAAGGATTAAAGGAAAACTACTGTTTTGCTAATAAAAAGCTAAAATGGGGGAAAAGTAGCCATCTTGCAATCCACTGAACAAAAGCCATCCTTCAAAGATAACAGAGAAGAAACAAAGAAGGAGCCTGATGGCATTGCATAACTGCCATAAACCCCGGACTGCCTATGTCCAGGTTTCTTTGTTACCTGAAGAAAAAGTCCAATCTGATTAAGCCACTGCACTTGAGTTTCTGTTACATGCAGCTGAACACAATCCTAATAGAGTATATAAAAGCACCCAGGAAAAGAATCTAACACCCAGAAGACCAATAAAGGCAATTATCTCACAAAACTTCTCATTTAACAGAATGTGTTAAATTATTCATCAGTAAAGCAATGGAACAGTGGGATGTCAACTAACACATGTAGACGCATACACACACAGCCCAGTTATTAAAAACCGGGGTATTATAATGTATTCACTAAGATAAAAATTCTAACAGCAGAGAATCAAAGAATGAATAGTTTTAATCAAGAAAGGTGTCCTAGGTGAGGTACAAAGAAGAAAAAAAATGCATTTGGGTGAAAATTCTATTATTATTGCTTATAAGTTCATTCACCAATACAGCATACCCACACCACAATGTGCAAGCCCTAAATGCTATGGAATGAAGTACATGAATTTGAGATCGCTGTTAGGAAGGGGGCACACAACTAAAACTAAGAATTCTGTTTCAGATAAGGTAAACTTTTCAATGAAGAGTTAATGACAGATAAAGACTAATAAGTTTAGTTACTTTTTAAAATAACAGCCAGTAAGTACTCTTCCCTTAAAATAATGAAATAAGTTACAAAACAACAGCACAAAGAGAATACCACCAAGATAATTTTCTGAATCAGAATGTAGAAAGGTATAGAATGTGATATGAAGCAAAGTAGTCAGAATAGATAGGTAATACAATAATCAGAGAAAGGGGCAGAGAAAAGGTGAAGACAGAGCAAGACAGAATCAGAAAATAAAACGGGATAAAAGGGATGCCTGGGTGGCTCAGTCGGTTAAGCATCTGCCTTCAGCTCAGGTCATGAACTCAGGGTCCTGGAATCGAGTCCCACATCGGGCTCCTTACTCAGCGGGAAGCCTGTTTCTCCCTCTGCCTGCCGCTCCCCCTGCTTGTGCTCTCTCTCTCTCTCTGACAAATAAGTAAAATCTTAAAAAAACAAAACAAAACAAAACAAAACCACTAGGGATTAAAAAAGAGAGGTGAAGTTTTAAGGACAAAGTTTAAGTTAATCCATTTTACAACTTTAAACCCCACTAACCCACACTCTGCCAGATCCCTACCTACTAGCTAATAAGCAAACTTATTTATCATGTTTAAATCTTTTTCTCTATAAATTATCCCAGTCCTCCCCCTTAGTATTATCCCTTTCCAACTCCTTGTGAGCCTTAAAGATCTATTAAAATCCTATTTTTCCTACCAATTTTTTATAATCTTCACATGCATTCGTAACATTTAAAACAACTGTTCTGAATGTACTTTTATAGTAAATGAAATTTCAGTTTTCCCTTCTAATCAAAAGACATGAGGCATGCTAAAGTTTAAGAACCAACACTCTAAGCTGAAAAAAAGATTTAAAAGATTTAAAGAGCTCTGAGTTCCAGATAGGATTAATTCATTCAACTCGTCCAACAAGTAATTACTGATTATTTACTGTGTCAAACACTATTCTATACAAATATAGCAAGGAACCAGTCAGCAATCTTTGCTTTTAGCAAGCTTAGAGTTTATATAACTATTTATATAAATAAATAAGTAAAGCATAGTATGTCAGAAAATGATAAACCCTAGAAGGGGGAAAAAAAGCAGGGAAGGGGACAGGAATACTGGGGGTTGAGAGAAAGGAAGACTAGGTTTCAACTGTGAACTGGAGAAGCAAAACCTGAAGAGGATGATGAAATAAATTATTCAGATACCTGGGGAAAGAAAATTCTGGACAGAAGAAATAGTAAAAGCAAAGGTCATAAGCCAGAACCATGCTCAGCTTATTCAAGGAGCAGCAAGAAGGCCTGTGTAACTAAAGCCCAGGGGATCAGGGGCAGGAGGGAGGGGTTAGAGAAGGAGGTAAGAGCAGAGAACTGACTTGAGCCAAAATATGTAGGCCTTACTGGCTCTTGTAAGAACTTCAGCTTTTATTCTGAGTTAGATGAAAATTCACAGGACAGACATTAACAAGAGTAAAGACATGATCTAACATATTTTTAAAAGATCACTCTGGCTGCTATTTTGAAGAGAAACTATAGAAGCAAACCAGTCATTAGGTGGCTACAGTAATTCAGATAAGTGATACTAGTAGCTCAGACCTGGGTGGAAGTGGTCAGTAGCGGTCAGATTCTAAGTATGTTTTGAAGGCAGCCAATAGATCGCCTGATAGATTGGATATGGCAAGTAAATAAGAAATCAAGGATGACTCCAACATTCTGAACAAGTAGAAGGAAGGAGCTTCTACAACAAGATGGAAAATACTGCAGGTAGAATAGTTTGGGGGAAGAGAGAAATGGAATAGTGAGAAGTTTAATTTGGGGCAAATGTGCTTGAAATGTCTATTAGACATCCAAGTAGAAATGTGAAGTAAGCAGCTGGATACAGAAGTTTGGAATTTGGGAAAGAAATCTGGATTGAAACATATACCTGGTAGTTACCAGCACTTGGACAGTAAATAGGACATAAAACTGAGTGAGATTATCAAGGGAATGAATACAGACTGAGATCATATGAAATCTTCATCTTAGATAGTACTATTGTATTGAACAACATAGAGGTAACTGAGGTCTTTGATAAGAGAAGTTTCACTGGAAGAGTAAGAGCATAATTTTGTTTAGAAGGAGTTGCAAACAGGATGTACTCCATTAATACATAAAAAAAAGATAACTTATTACAGTATTTTTTACTGCAACATACTGGAAACTATGTAAATGCTCAAACATAGGAGGTCAAGGAAATAAACAATGGCCCATATACACTATGAAGTACTATATAGAACTTTAAAAAAAAGGAATAGGGGTGCCTGGGTGGCTCAGTTGTTAAGCATCTGCCTTTGGCTCAGGTCATGATCCCAGGGTCCTGGGATCAAGCCCCGCATCGGACTCCCTGCTCAGCGAGGAGACTGCTTCTCTCTCTCCCACTCCCCCTGCTTGTGTTCCCTCTCTCGCTGTGTCTCTCTCTGTCAAATAAATAAAATCTTTAAAAAAAAAAAAAAAGAAATAAACGTCTCTATAAAATATATAAAATTATTTGAGGTATATTGTTAAGTAAAAAAAAGCAAAATGCAAGAGTATTATATTATGCTACCTTTTCTATAAGAAAGAGAAAAATTAAAATATGCATGTATATGCTAATTTTTCAGAAGAATTAACACAGGAAGGATAAGCCAAAAACATCTGGCAGCCAGGACATAAAACAGAGAGAAATCTTCTGCATTCAGAGGCTGGGGACTAAGCTGTAAGCACAAAGAAATCTCTGAAAACTTGCCAGTATTCAGATACTAAGCCCTCCTGACAAAAAAGTCCTGACACCAACCCGATGTTTATAGCAGCAATGTCCACAATAACCAAACTGTGGAAAGAGCCAAGATGTCCATCAACAGATGAATGGAGGGCGCCTGGGTGGCTCAGTTGGTTAAGCAACTGCCTTCGGCTCAGGTCATGATCCTGGAGTCCCGGGATCGAGTCCCACATCGGGCTCCCTGCTCAGCAGGGAGTCTGCCTCTCTCTCTGACCCTCCCCCCTCTCATGCTCTCTCTCTCTCTATCTCATTCTCTCTCTCAAATAAATAAATAAAATCTTTAAAAAAA
>NW_027827008.1:0-272 GCF_054177405.1 Leptonychotes weddellii | reverse complement strand
TCAATATCATTTTCAGCTCCAGAGCACCCCAGAAGAAAGCTATGGGATTTCTGGTCAACCATCAGCTGGTGCATCACCTAGATTCTGCTGGTGGCGAGTTACATTACAGCAGAAATAGAGGGAAAATACATAGACGTATATCCCACTACCAGGTTGTGTTTGCAACAGGGGTAGCTTGGGTGAGGTAAGTTACCTTTTGTCTTTTGGAAAAAGTAAGTTGTACCTGTAGCAAAATGAAATAGGACAAATTTCCAACACTTCTTTGTTGTAAT
>NW_027827007.1:0-272 GCF_054177405.1 Leptonychotes weddellii | reverse complement strand
TTATCTATTTGACAGAGAGAGGGAGAGAGTGTGCGTGCAAGCACAAGCAGGCAGAGGGGCAGGCAGAGGGAGGAGGAGAAGCAGGTTCTCTTTTGAGCAGGATCCTGATGCAGGGCTCAATCCCAGGACCCTAAGATTATGCCCTGAGCGGAAAGCAGACGCTTAACTGACTGAGCCACCCCCCCAAAAAAAACTCTCATTGAAAGTTTGCTTTCTCATTCCTGTTTAAGCTCCCTTCAATAATCAGGGGAAGCTCATCAGTTTTGCCTGAT
>NW_027827006.1:0-272 GCF_054177405.1 Leptonychotes weddellii | reverse complement strand
CAGCCCAGCCAGCACGCAAGTGAGCACCACGGGACCCAGAACAGAGCTCCACCAAGGCATTCATGGCAGGTGGGAAGCAGCAGATCTTGCCACCGAAACCTCTTCCCTCCAGGGCATTTCTGGAGGCTGGCAGCACAAGGCCAGAGGCTGTGGACACCTCTCAGTGGCACGAAGCTCAAAACTTCACAGAGTAAACGGTGGTCACATGTCAGGGGGACTCAGAACTCTGGGTCCTGCTCTCTTCCCACCGAAGACCTGAGAAAGACCACGAT
>NW_027827005.1:0-272 GCF_054177405.1 Leptonychotes weddellii | reverse complement strand
TGGTGATGGGTATTAAAGAGGGCATGTACTGAATGGAGCACTGGGTGTTATATACAAACAATGAATCATGGATCACTACATCAAAAACTAATGATGTAATGTATGGTGATTAACATAACATAATAAAATAAAATATAAAAAAAAAAAGAACTTCTGATCCAAAAAAAAAAGAAAGAAAGAAAGAAAGAAAAATGTCATGGAGTTGCTAGCAGTACTTGCCATGAAAAAAAATAAAAAATAAAAAAATAAAGGAGTACGTGTGGTTTAATACT
>NW_027827004.1:0-272 GCF_054177405.1 Leptonychotes weddellii | reverse complement strand
TAGCTTTATTTAAAGCTTTAAATATCCAGATGCATTAATTGCATCTGTAATTTTTTATTTATTTTAAATTTTATTATGTTAATCAACATACATTACATCATTAGTTTTTGATGTAGTGTTCCATGATTCATTGTTTGTGTATAACACCCAGTGCTCCATGCAGAACGTGCCCTCTTTAATACCCATCAACAGGCTAACCCAACCTCCCACCTCCCTCCCCTCTAGAACCCTCAGTTTGTTTTTCAGAGTCCATCGTCTCTCGTGGTTCCTCT
>NW_027827003.1:0-272 GCF_054177405.1 Leptonychotes weddellii | reverse complement strand
GTGTAATGGGAAAAGCAGATGGTTACAACACAGTACAACTTTCTCATCTATAAAATGGGGCTAATGATCTCATGGGCTTATTTTAAGGCCTATATAAAATGAAGTGAACTAAACCGTGCCAAACATCTAGTCAGTGCCCAATAAATGTCAATTTTCTCTCATTTCCTCTCCTCGATGTAAAATCTCTGCCCCTCCTCCACGGGCACCACGCTGGGATCTGCCAAGCTGGGAGAAGACTGCTCCCAGTGCAGAGGCTGCATCTCCAGGAGCTG
>NW_027827002.1:0-272 GCF_054177405.1 Leptonychotes weddellii | reverse complement strand
TAGGGCGCCTGGGTGGCTCAGTTGGTTAAGCGACTGCCTTCGGCTCAGGTCATGATCCTGGAGTCCCGGGATTGAGTCCCATATCGGGCTCCTTGCTCAGCAGGGGGTCTGCTTCTCCCTCTGACCCTCCCCCCTCTCATGTGCTTGCTCTCTCTCATTCTCTCTCTCTCAAATAAATAAATAAAATCTTTAAAAAAAAAAAAATTAAAAAAATTAAAAAAAAAAATAAAAAAATAAAAATTGATTATAAAAAATATGAAAAATAAATTATG
>NW_027827001.1:0-272 GCF_054177405.1 Leptonychotes weddellii | reverse complement strand
AGCACCACGTTGGTCTTCTTGCTCAGTGGGGAGCCTGCTTCTCCCTCTCCCATTCCCCCTGCTTGTGCTCTCTCTCTCTCTTAAATAAATAAATAGAATCTTTTAAAAAATAATAGAAGTATTTGACATATAAAATTGAAATATCAGATTGCCTCCAGTCCATGTTGCACAGACAAAGGTTAGAGGTTAGTGGGTTTTTAAAAAAAAAGATTTTATTTATTTATTTGAGAGAGAGATAGAGGGAGTGAGCACAATTGGGGGAGAGGGGCAGT
>NW_027827000.1:0-272 GCF_054177405.1 Leptonychotes weddellii | reverse complement strand
CCCCCCTCCCACCTCCCACCAAGGAAACCACCTGAATGTCTCCCCCGGCCATAATCCCCCAGTCTAGCTCATCTCCCTCGTGCTGTTACAGTGGAGAGGCTGTCGTGTTTTCCCGCATCTATCTCCACAAAACCCGACACCCACTGGAGTTCCCTTCCCGGAAACCCAACGGGACGGTCTGGAGGAAGCGCACCGCTACGTCACAGCAGCCGCCACCCCCGCGCTGCAAGAGAGCCCGTAAGGGGCCGCCCTGTCCCCGCGAGGAACCCTGG
>NW_027826999.1:0-272 GCF_054177405.1 Leptonychotes weddellii | reverse complement strand
CTGATGCTCTTGCCCTTAGAAGGGAGCTCCTTCTGCTTTCTAGGAACTGTGCCCTTTCTGCTCCCTCCGCACCGCACAGGCTACCCCTGAGAGAGGCCTTCCTGTTCTCTTCCAGGCTCTGATGAGAGGACCCCTCTTAGGCACCACTAGACGGGTCGGCTGGAGGCCTGTGCGGGGACGTGGGCTGATCCTTGTGCTCTTTGTTCGTGTAATGGGAAGCAGCCCTCAGAAGGACATGTATTTGTATGCAGCTACTCGGATGGCATTGAAAT
>NW_027826998.1:0-2465 GCF_054177405.1 Leptonychotes weddellii | reverse complement strand
TTTATTTATTTGACAGAGAGAGAGACAGCGAGAGCAGGAACACAAGCAGGGGGAGAGGGAGAGGGAGAAGCAGGCTTCCCGCCGAGCAGGGAGCCCGATGCGGGGCTCGATCCCAGGACCCTGGGATCATGACCCGAGCCGAAGGCAGACGCTTAACGACTGAGCCACCCAGGCGCCCAATAGCTTCTTAATTTATGTGTTTTGTGGGCCTGATTTGGGGTTTGGGAGTGAAGGTATGTGAGAATGTGTCTCCCTGGCCGATGGCATCGTCAGCGGCTCAGGATGCCCTGCCATCTCGGACGAGGCCCAACAGGACTTTGGCTGTGGCTGCCCAGCATATTTCTGGGTAGGGGCTGAAGGAGACCACCTCAGAGCCACCACTGGTTTTCTCCATCTGGAGAACAGGAATGTGGGCACTCACACATTCCCCTCACGTGGGGATCAATGGCAGTGAGTAAGACCTGGCATCTGGAGCACCCCAAAGGAAGGTCTGGGTTGACCTGTGTGTGTGTGTGTGTGTGTGTGTGTTGTGGGGAAGCACCCTCCTCGCTTACCGGAGGCCTCCTCCACTGCAGGCCAGGCGGCAGCTTCCGCAGCAGGGGCCCGCTGCCCACGGAGCTCAGGCTGGCTGGGAAGCTGTCATCTTCAAAGAGGCGGCCTTCCATCAGGCACCTTTCCCTCAGGGCCTCATAGTCCTGCTTGGGGAGCTGCGAGGAACCCCCCAGTGAGTTCTTCCGCCCCAGCTTCCATCTGCCTTGGAAAGGTAGCCTCAGAGACATGGCTCTGAGTGGGTCTTCCCGGATAGTCTCTGTTGCTCCTGGAATGGAGAGCCCATGTTCAGGTTACTCACTGCCGGTTGACACTCTGCCATTCCCCCAGCGAGGAGGAGGAGGACGAAGAGGTGAGACGGGCGGCAGCACCTGGTCCGATTCTCATCCTAGAGAGTGGGGTTCCTTGAGCACGTGTTGCGGTTCTGGGCTCCTGCAGCCAAGGCCTGAGGAAAAGGAGGGCTCTCTCCAGCCTCAGGGCTGGGTCCTGGGCCCCTGACCATGTCACAGGGACACTTCTGTTTGGGTGGCAGGGGCAGGGGGGAGGAGAGCAGCAGGAAGCTAAAAGTTCAGTTCATAGGGATTGAGGGTCCCTGTGCCAGACAAGGAAGGAGCAGTGGATGCCCCTTCTGTCCTCCCTCACAGGGCTGTCACCCCCAAGCTCATTCACGTCCTCCTGCCTGCTCTAATGTCCTTCTCCATCTTCCCTACAAAACCGTGTCTCTCACTTTCCTCCTTCTACATATTCTTTTTTTTTTTTTTTAAGATTTTATTTATTTGACAGAGAGAGCACAAGCAGAGGGAGAGAGAGGGAGAAGCAGGTTCCCTGCTGAGCAAGGAGCCCGATGTGGGACTCGATCCCAGGACCCTGGGATCATGACCTGGGCCGAAGGCAGCCGCTTAACCGACTGAGCCACCCAGGCGTCCCTCCTTCTACATATTCTTCAAATTAACTCCTTCCTTAAAGACATTTTGGGCAATGTAAAAAAAAAAAAAAAATCACATACATATTATGGTAAATACTGACAGTTGTCTGTATCTACCCATTCCCTCCTTCACCTTATTAATAGGATCGCAGCTTTGATCACTCAATAAAACTTGATTTCCCAGAGCTTCTTGCAGGACAGTTTGGCCAATGAGATGAAGGTGGCAGTCTACAAGGTGGGGCTTTCGGAAAAGCTGCGACTTTCCCAATTTTCCCAGTTGGCACTACTTTTGACTTCCCCACTTCCCATTCCTGGAAAGTAGATGTCACACCTAGAGAGGGACCACTAGAAAAAAGCCACATGCTAGAAGGAGTCTGGATCTTGATGACTTCCTTGAACAAATGGTCCAGCCTCGGTGGCTTGCCTCTAGACTTATTACATGGGAAGGACAAACCATTTGCTTACTTAAGCCATGGTAGTGGCCAGACTCGGCAGTGTTCTCTGTGTTAGCCAGTGTTATGTGTCTCTGTCACATGCAACCATAGCACTCGCAAGTGATACTCAATGGCATGGAAAATTTTACATACTCTTTTGGGATATAAATGGATCCTTCTTCTGAAGCTTTTCAACAAGCTTCACATTAAGAGCTCTGCCAGCCAATGGGACCCCACCAACCCCAATATTCTAGCACATCCTTATATCTCCTATGTCTATTTTTGCACAGTAGTGATTCATTAAGTCAATGATTTTATGGCCTCTATGATTTGCATTCCTATCTACTTAGAATCTGAAAATGTCAGAGTTAGCATATGCCTTAGAAATCATCAAATCCAGTATTTCCCCAAAATTATTTTAGCAGTGGAGTTCCTTCTTCAAATGAAATCCTATAGAAACTCAAGGGTAGAGGCTTGATTTTACAGGTTGGACCACAGTGCAGCTTTGTAAGGTTTCTCATTCTATGGTTTGAAAACCACCAATCTTGGGGCGCCTG
>NW_027826997.1:0-272 GCF_054177405.1 Leptonychotes weddellii | reverse complement strand
TCAGGTCTTGATCTTAGGGTCATGAGTTCAGACCCCACATTGGGCTCCATGCTGAACGTGGAGCCTACTTAAAAAAAAAAAAAAAAAAGAATCAGATTTCACTTAAGCTCTGATACCGCAGGATCTGCCCAACTGCATGACTGCAGTCAACCAAAGTTAAGCAGTGGTCACCCCACTTCAGACAGGATATGTCCCCTTCAGTTAGGCATTGTCCCTTCCCTACCCTACTCTGGTCAGCTTCAGCCCATCTGCCTCGTTCCTGTAGACATTTG
>NW_027826996.1:0-272 GCF_054177405.1 Leptonychotes weddellii | reverse complement strand
TGAGATATACCTGTGTCTTTCCCATCAGAGGCTCTTTGTCCTCCCTCCCGCCCGTTCTCCCTGTTCACGGCTCACCTTCCCACTGCAGGCAGGGGTGGGAGGCTGGGAAGTGGGCCCCCGGGTTCAACCCTGGGCCTCCAAGTCTCACTTGTTAGCATTCAGCTCTTACACTTCCTGGGGCCCTTCTGTGGTTTACAGGACCAGAGAGAAACATCGTATCAAGAGCCTTAGAAAATCTCGTGAGTAGTGGTTCTTTATTAACCCACTTAATC
>NW_027826995.1:0-272 GCF_054177405.1 Leptonychotes weddellii | reverse complement strand
ATCTGGTGTGTCATTAAATTAGACCAGTAAGAAATCATTTGGTCATAAAAATGCTTCTCTTCAGAATTCAAAAAAGTGAAGACTTAAGTCTTAACTCCTGAAGATATTACTCTACTTAAACCTACATTTTTTAAAAACTGAAAATGCCTGCTTTTAATTACAAGGTATCTTTCTGAAATAAAGATGAAATAAAGGCAATTTCAGGCAAACCAAAACTGAATTTGTCACCAATGAACTCACTCTGAAGGAAATACTAAAGGATTTTTTTTTTT
>NW_027826994.1:0-272 GCF_054177405.1 Leptonychotes weddellii | reverse complement strand
TTATACAATTATGTATCTATTTCTACATTCAGATGGTTTAACTGTCCAAATTTCCTGCATCCTTACTGATTTGGGGGCTGCTTATTATCAGCTGCTGAGAGAGGGATGTGAAAATTTGCCACTCAAGGATTTTATTTTTCTTGCAGGTTTTTTTTGAAGATTTCATTTATTTACTTGAAAGAGAGAGCAGAGAGAGAGAGAAAGCATGAGTGGGGGGAGGGGCAGAGGGAGAGGGAGAAGCCCACTCCCTGCTAAGCAAGGAGCCCGATGTG
>NW_027826993.1:0-272 GCF_054177405.1 Leptonychotes weddellii | reverse complement strand
TGCACAAACAATGAATCATGGAACACTTCATCTAGAACTAATGATGTAATGTATGGGGATTAACATTAGAATAAAATAAATAAATAAAAAGAAAACAAAACAAAAAAAACTAATGATGTATGGTGATTAACATAACATAAAAAAAGAAAACAAAATTAATAAAACTGATAACTAGAATTTGAACTCAGGCTCTCTTCAGAATAGTAGGTCATCTTTCTGCTACAATGTCTCTCCTTATTAAAGGCAGTAAAGAAAGTGCCAGAGACTGAATT
>NW_027826992.1:0-272 GCF_054177405.1 Leptonychotes weddellii | reverse complement strand
CAGCTGTCCCAGTTCCCAGCCATGGTTTCGTCTGTACGGTACTCCCAACGTGGGCCGTTGGCGTTCCATCCTCGCACTCAGCGCTCCTGTGGACACAGAGTAGGTTTGTTGAGTGGAGGCCCCAAAGCCGAGCTGGGCATGTCCTGTGTGCTCTCGCCTGTAGGTACGTGTCTGATGCCACCGTGGCCACCTTCGTGGCCACCTTGCTGTTTGTCATGCCCTCGCAGAGGCCCCAGTTCAACTTCCGCGGCCAGACCGAGGAGGGTAAGGCT
>NW_027826991.1:0-272 GCF_054177405.1 Leptonychotes weddellii | reverse complement strand
TTCCTTAGATTAAGAATTCCTCATATCAGTGTTGGACCACTTTTAATGCGTATCTATGGAAACACATGGAAACATAAATGAAGGTCACTTTAAAGAGTTTCAGAGGGATAAAATGGCCAGGAAAAAAAAAATATATATATATATATTAGAAAGAAATACCCAACACCAGAAATGCCTTAAATATCCATCAAAATAGCAGCAGTGGTGATCTGGAAGGGGAGGTAGCATGGGTAAGTGTCTAAGAGGAAAATTACATGCATGATGCAGGTGCT
>NW_027826990.1:0-272 GCF_054177405.1 Leptonychotes weddellii | reverse complement strand
TTTCTGATTTTGATGCTTTTTATTTCTTTTTGTTTTCCAACTGCTGTGCCTAGGCTCATCTGCTTCTTTGGATAAAAAAAAAAAAAAAGGTAAATAATCCTGCCTCGTATTCACACACCTCATACTTCTCCATGAAAACATCAAGTCATTGAAAAAAATATTCCCATCCACCTCTCCTAAAGATTCATTTCCAACCAAAATTTACTTTTCATGTCAATTATTTTTCGAAAATTTTACTATCTTCGTTATTCTGAACAATGGGGTATTATGGT
>NW_027826989.1:0-272 GCF_054177405.1 Leptonychotes weddellii | reverse complement strand
TCATGTAACCCTGATCCAACGCTGTGGTTGCAAATGTCCTCAGATGTGCTGCCTTTCTGCATTTTCTGCCCCGGCCTTGGAACCCACGGGCTTTGTGTCCTAGAGGGAATCAAGTTTAAAACCCACTAAGTCGCGAGAGCCCTCGCCAAAGACCACAGACGAGATCGTCATAGAACCTACTTTAAAGATATCTCGTCTGTGTCATTCTGAATGTGAGACATGAAGAACACCACTCCTCCGGTTTAAGAGAAATTGTTCCTTACTCTGGCAGG
>NW_027826988.1:0-272 GCF_054177405.1 Leptonychotes weddellii | reverse complement strand
ATCATACTGGTCTGAAGGAATGCTACTGATCTTTTTTTTTTTTTTTAAGATTTTATTTATTTATTTGAGAGAGACAGAGATCGAAAGACCAAGCAAAAATGGGGAGAGGGTAGAGGGAGAGGGAGAAGCAGACTCCCCACTGAGCAGGGAGCCCAACTCTGGGCTAGATCCCAGGACCCCGGGGATCATGACCTGAGCCAAAGTCAGACACTTAATCGACTGAGCCACCCAGATGCCTCTCTACTGATCTTTTTTAAAAGAAACTATTAAGT
>NW_027826987.1:0-2465 GCF_054177405.1 Leptonychotes weddellii | reverse complement strand
TTTTAAATAAGTACTTAAATGAACTGAACACAGGAACGCAAATAGATGTGTGTCCACGTGTGTTTATGGCAGCACTATTCACAATAGGCAAGAGATAGAAGCAACCATGGATGGATGAATGAATGGATAAACAAAATGTGGTCTATCCATATAATGGAATGTTATTCAGCTTAAAAAGGAAGGAAGTGCTGACATATGACTGAGTGGATGAACCTTGATGACATGGTGCCGAATGAAATAAGCCAGTCACAAAAGGACAAATACTGATTCCACGCAAATGAGGTACTAGAATAATCAAATTATAGAGACAGAAAGTAGAGTGGTGGTTGCCAGGGATGAGGGGAGGGGGTCAGAGTGAGGAGTTGCTGTTTAATTGGTACAGTTTTAGTTTTACAAGATGAAAAAGTTCTGGAGATTGGTTGCACAACAGTGTGAATATACTTAACACTACTGAATTGTACACTTAGAAATGGTTAAGATGGTGAATTTTATGTTCCCCATTTTTTATCCCTTAAAATTCAGACCAAGGGCAAAAATAAAAATTAAAGAGCATTGGCCTGGTTGACTGGCAATTCTCTGATGGAAGGGTATGAGGCAAAGAGATGTCACAAGCGATTGTCCTACTAATTCCAAACAGAGACACTAAGATGTGTGCCCCAGAAGTCAGGAAGTCAGTGAGGTAGGACAAAGGTTTCACAAACAAGTGGAAAGAGTTGGCAGTGAGAATATCACTAGCAAAGAATTTCTGACTAGCAGCCTTAGTCTGTCGCCTGGCTTTCTCGGAGCTCCAAAAAGACTGTGCATAATTGAAGTTTGCCTTGGCTCTTCCATAACTGTTGCCTTGCTCTTTGTAGTAAATCTAGTCGGAATTCTTTTCTAACCTAATTAGGGCAAGTTTGTTTCTGGACCGAATGTAGCCCTCAGAATACAGAAGGGCCTTGTTCTGGAAAAATTCATTTCTAGGCCAGTGGAGTAAAAGTTTGAACTGATTTGTAATTTGAAAAAAATCCTAGAAATGGTCTTTAAGTTATCGGTTCTTATTATACAGATCTTAGGAAAGTATCAATGATCTGAAAGTTCTCAACACCAGCTTCATTCACAGCCAGTGGCTGCTTTTAATAGAATTTTCTGTGGTTCAGTCAAAGAGATTAGAAAAAGAATCCCAGACCTGAGACTCTTCCTTCCTTCTAGGATTCTGGTCAATGTAGTATATACAGAAAGGGTGCTTTCCAAATGGAGACCAAAATATTATATTAAGGGCTAGACAAGTGCCTGGAGCCCACTCAAATGTGTGGCTTCTGGGAAACTTTGATGGGGACACAGGTTTAACCTGTGCTTAAAGTAGGGGTTTGGGGGGAGACTGGAAAATGGCTCCCTAAGAGACGTCTGTGTCCTGATTTCTGGAACCTGTGAATGGGACCTTATATGGCAGAAAAACGTCCTTGCAGATGCCATTAATTTAAGGATCTTGAGACAGGCAGATTCGCCTGGATTATCCAGGAAGGTCCTAAATGCCATCACATGCATTCTCTGTAAGAAGGAGGTAGAGCAAGGTTGGACAAGTCACAGAGGAGAAGGTGACCTGAAGATAGGGCCAAGAGAGAGATTCAAAGATGCTGGCCTTGTAATTGCAGTGATGTGGCCACAAGTCAGGGAATGCTGACAGCCACCAGAGGGTAGAAGAAGCTAGAAACAGACTCTCCCCTAAAACCCCTGGAGCACAGCCCTGCTGACAGTTTGATTATGGCCCAGTGGATCCTGATTTCAGACTTCTGGCCTCCAGAACTGAGAGAATAATTTCAGTTGTTTTGAGCCATCCAGTTTGAAACAAAAATGAATACATTTTTAATTGTTAAAACTAAATAAGGTCCCTATGCTATGTGTATCCATCCTTGGCACTCTGGTGTACATGCCTGGATACAGGCATTCCCAGAAGGTTAGCTTCAAGGAGACAGGAGCTAGGGCAACAGGCAAACAGAAGGCCTCCTCTGCATGAGGAGGAGAAGAAACCTGCCTTTGAGGCACAGTGACTCTGCCCACTAGTAAATATGGCTCTATGAACTCCATATTTCCACTTCAGCTCCCCTGGGGAGGAAAGAGCCAGTAGAGCAGAAAAGTAACAAGGGACTGAAATTGTTGCTTACAAAACAACCCATCCCTGCCCCACCGCCTCCCATGTACACATTACGGGGAAAGGGAGCTTGGGCCACAAATGGTGCTCCTTCTCCGCCTCCACCCCCCATTTCCGCAGCTGATCTCATCTCCCCTTTTCCCTCTCTACCCCCTCAACTTACTCAGCCATCCATGTCCTATACACACCAGGAAAAGTGGACCACACTTGATGCCCCCTTTTCCATCATACCCCCATATCCAACTGGAAATTTAAGCCTTTTTATCCTCCACTAAAAATCCTTGGGAAAGAATCTCCTTTTTCCATTATTTTGTCCTCTTTTGCAGGAGACTCA
>NW_027826986.1:0-272 GCF_054177405.1 Leptonychotes weddellii | reverse complement strand
CCTTAAAAAAGAAAGAAAGAAAGAAAGAAGGCCAGTGTGGTGAAGTATACTGGGTAAGAAGGTAAGTAATGGAGACGAAGCTAGAGATTTGACAGGGACCTGAGCAGGTAGAGCAGTAGTTCTCAAAGTGGGGTCCCCAGACCAGCAGCAGCATCCTTAGGGATGTGCGAGTGATGCAAATTCTCAGGCCCCCATCCCAGACCCACTGAATCAGAGGCCCAGGGGTGTGGCCTGGCAGTCTGGAGTTTTAACCAGCCCTCCCAGTGATGTGG
>NW_027826985.1:0-272 GCF_054177405.1 Leptonychotes weddellii | reverse complement strand
TACAAAAAAAAAAGAGCATGCTTCATTGCATCTCCCATTGGCTACATCCCTCCCTCCTTCTCTTATTTTCCATGTGGCCCACACACCCTGGAGAGGTGATGAGAGTACACTATGGTCAGATCCTGACGCCTGCAGGGCACATTGCCCACCCCAGACAATGCGGCCACCCTGCTGGGGCCTGGCAGTGGTGTGGCTAATGTGGTATTACACGGTTCCCACGGCAGGACCCGGACCCTATCTGTATACAGTAATAGTCACGGACCGGATCCACC
>NW_027826984.1:0-272 GCF_054177405.1 Leptonychotes weddellii | reverse complement strand
TATTTTCTGAACAGGAGGCATGAGGCAAGTTTCTAGGTTCTCCCTGTTATTTCATCTATAAAGCGGAGACAATAGTATTCATTTAGGAGGTTGGTGTGAGCTTTAGAAACAAAGCCCAGTGTCTGGCACACAGCAGCTGATCAACAAATGACAGCTAAATGGATCCGGGTCATAAAAACAGTTTACACCTTTTTTTTTTAATTAATTAATTAATTTTTTTGATGTAGTGTTCCATGATTCATTGTTTGCGTGTAACACCCAGTGCTCCATGC
>NW_027826983.1:0-272 GCF_054177405.1 Leptonychotes weddellii | reverse complement strand
TGTGGCACACAGATTCGGTCATGCGAGATTTCCTAGAGTTCAGTAGTAAGTATTGACTTAGAAGTATGTTATCAAAAAAAAAAAAAAAAAGAAGTATGTTATCAGATTTTGGAGTACCTTTGGTTGTGTTGCGAAGAAGTACTTCTTTAATTTCATGTGTTCAGAGAACTTCGTCTGCAGGAAACTAAGGATTGGGGTTTTATTGACAGGGTTGCCAGTGTTTGCCTGCTGGAGAAGAAATTATATTCTGATTATTGAGTACAGGATTCTAT
>NW_027826982.1:0-272 GCF_054177405.1 Leptonychotes weddellii | reverse complement strand
GGGGCACCTGGGTGGCTCAATTGGTTAAGCAACTGCCTTCGGCTCTGGTCATGATCCCAGGGTCCTGGAATCGAGCCCTGAGTCAGGCTCCCTGCTCAGCGGGCAGCCTGCTTCTCCCTCTCCCTCTGCCTGCTGCTCTGCCTACTTGTGCTCTCTCTCAATCTGTCAAATAAATAAATAAAAAATCTTAAAAAAAAAAATAATAGGACTGAAAGGAAATAGACACAACTCTGTCTTTTTTTTTTTAAAGATTTTATTTATTTATTTGACAG
>NW_027826981.1:0-272 GCF_054177405.1 Leptonychotes weddellii | reverse complement strand
GACTATGGACCCTGGGAAACAAACTGAGGGTTTCAGAGGGGAGGAGGGGATGGGGTAACAGGGTGATGGGTATTAAGGAGGGCCCATGTTGTGATGAGCACTGGGTGTTATACTCAAGTAATGAATCATTGAACAGTACATCAAAAACTAATGATGTACTATACAGTGGCTAACTGAACATATAGAAATAAATAAATAAATAAATATATAAATGTACACATAGTGGAGGGTCTATTACAAATGGGTTTGTAAATTCTAATTCCTCACACCCT
>NW_027826980.1:0-272 GCF_054177405.1 Leptonychotes weddellii | reverse complement strand
CCTTAAAAAAGAAAGAAAGAAAGAAAGAAGGCCAGTGTGGTGAAGTATACTGGGTAAGAAGGTAAGTAATGGGGACGAAGCTAGAGATTTGACAGGGACCTGAGCAGGTAGAGCAGTAGTTCTCAAAGTGGGGTCCCCAGACCAGCAGCAGCATCCTTAGGGATGTGCGAGTGATGCAAATTCTCAGGCCCCCATCCCATACCCACTGAATCAGAGGCCCAGGGGTCTGGCCTGGCAGTCTGGAGTTTTAACCAGCCCTCCCAGTGATGTGG
>NW_027826979.1:0-272 GCF_054177405.1 Leptonychotes weddellii | reverse complement strand
GAAATATTGAAAGGGGTCCTCTAAGCAAAGAGAGAGCCTAAAAGTAACATAGACCAGAAAGGAATAGAGACAATATACAGTAACAGTCACCCTGCAGGCAATACAATGGCACTAAATTCATGTCTTTCAATAGTTACCTGAATGTAAATGGGCTAAATGCCACAATCAAAAGACACAGGGTATCAGACTGGATAAAAAAACAAGACCCATTGATATGCTGCCTGCAATAGAATCATTTTAGACCCAAAGACACCCCCAGATTGAAAGTGAGG
>NW_027826978.1:0-272 GCF_054177405.1 Leptonychotes weddellii | reverse complement strand
TGTGTTTCCATCTACATTTGAACCTATAGCCATACAGCCATTTGATCCATTGGGCATGATAAGCATAATAACTAATGCTTACTCACTTTTCAGGGACCTTTAAAATATTTACGTCCTAAAATTTTTTTTCCCACATATACACAGATTTATTTCAATAAATACAGTATAGTACTATAAGTCCATTTGCTATTTTTAAAAAATTTTTATTGTTATGTTAATAACCATACATTACATCATTAGTTTTTGATGTAGTGTTCCATGATTCATTGTTT
>NW_027826977.1:0-272 GCF_054177405.1 Leptonychotes weddellii | reverse complement strand
GCACACACTCGGTTTTCGAATCCCGTGAGCATTCCAAGTTTGCGCTCAGAGGAGGTCCTCGTCCGGAGCCCCCGAGTGCCTCCTGAGAACGGTCACACGTTTCCCGGACCACCGCGTCGACACAAAATGAGCAAACC
Source organism: Leptonychotes weddellii (assembly GCF_054177405.1). Lineage (NCBI taxonomy): Eukaryota > Metazoa > Chordata > Mammalia > Carnivora > Phocidae > Leptonychotes > Leptonychotes weddellii. Next base: position 135 of record NW_027826977.1, on the reverse strand, counting down.
TTCCAGGGTGTCTTAAAAACAAGGACGAGCGTTGATTCGAGCCCAGGTGAGGACCGCTGCCCGGGATAGCGACCTTCACAGATGAGAGAGAGCGTGGAAGGAATGTGTAACATGGGGCCGTGTGTGCTTCCGTGG
>NW_027826976.1:0-2465 GCF_054177405.1 Leptonychotes weddellii | reverse complement strand
CATACTGTCTTGATGATTCCAGCTTTGTAATAGAGCTTGAAGTCCAGAATTGTGATGCCACCAGCTTTGTTTTTCTTTTTCAACATTCCTCTGGCTATTCAGGGTCTTTTCTGGTTCCATACAAATTTTAGGATTATTTGTTCCATGAGAAAAGGGAACTTTTTTTTTTTTTAAAGATTTTATTTATTTATTTGAGACAGAGAGAATGAGAGAGAGGGAGCACATGAGAGGGGGGAGGGTCAGAGGGAGAAGCAGGCTCCCTGCCGAGCAGGGAGCCCGATGCGGGACTCGATCCAGGGACTCCAGGATCATGACCTGAGCCGAAGGCAGCCGCTTAACTGACTGAGCCACCCAGGCGCCCCGAGAAAAGGGAACTTTTAAACACCATTGGTGGGAATGTAAAGTGGTGCAGCCACAATGGAAAACAGAATGGAGATTCCTCAAAAATTAAGAATAGAACTACCATGTGATCCAGCAATACCACATCTGGGTATTTATACAAAATGAAAACCAAAAACCAAAACACAAACACCAATTTGAAGAAACATATGCACCCCTATATTCATTGCAGCATTATTTACAATAGTCAAGATATGGAAGCAACCTAAGTGCCCAACAGATGAATGGATAAAATGTGTGTGTGCGCACACATACAAACACACACACACAAAACGGAATATGAAATATTAGTCATAAAAAAGAATGAAATCTTGCCATTTTTGACAACATGAATGGACCTAGACAGTATTATGCTAAGTGAAATCAGTCAGAGAAAGACAAATACCATATGATTTCACTTATATGTGGGATCTGAAAAACAAAACAAATGAACAAATAAAGCAGAACAGAAACAGACTCATATTTTCCCATATCTGGGAAACACAAATTCCATGATGCATTTATGGAGATAAAACTATAGACAATTACACATTTATTCAGTATTGCAAGTATTTATTTAGCACCTATTATGTGCCAGGTTCTGGAGATATAGTCATGAACAAAACGAAAATTCTACCAATATCAATTCCAATGTATGGGTTTTTCCCCACAACCAAACAATTCTCTGACACCACCTGGTGATAGTGTCAGATCCCACAGGTTAAGAGCTCAGTCCTACAAGGCTGGCCCTCTCCCCCAACTTCAGATGCCAGTCACATGTCCATGCTGTCACCTGTGCTTTTGACCTACTGGCTATAGATTGGAGGTTCCAACAGTCCCTCCTTGGGTTTGACCAATTTTCTAGGCAGCTCACAGAACTTGGTGAAACACTTTATTCTCTAGATTACCAGTTTATTAGAAAATAATATATAACTCAGGAACAGTCAGATGGAAGAGATGCATAGGGCAAAGTATGGGAAAGGGGTAAAGAGCTTCCACATCCTTTCTGGGTCCACTCTCCCTATACCTCCATGTGTTCACCAAACCAGAAAGTCTCTGAACCCCATCCTTTGAGTTCTTTTGGAGCCTTCATTACATAGGCATGATTGATTAAATTATTGGTCACTGGCAATTGATTCAACCACCAGCCTCTCTCCCCTCCCCAGAAGTCAGGGAGTTGGGACTGAAAGTTCCAACCCTCTAATCATATGGTTGGTTCTCCTGGCAGCCAGCCCCCATCCTTAGGTACAGTCCAAAAGTCACTTCATTAATATAATAAAAAACACCATTATCATTAGGAAATTCCAAGAGTTTTAGGAGCTCTGTGCCAGAAATGGGGATGAAGATGAAATATATATTTCTTATTATGTCACAATATCGCAAAACAAAAATAATGTGCTTTGGGAAATAGAAGATCCCGGAGACTGGGAAGGTGAAGACTAGAGGAGCTGGGGACCTAGCTTTGGCTTCACCTCCCTCACTGATACAGCATGGGGGAGAAGTCAGAGAACTGTAGGGCTCCAGAGGATCTTTTCAATGGTTTGAAAGTTACAGATCCCCAGGAAGCAGAGTGTGCTACCCCTCCGGTTTCCAGTCCCAAAGATCACCATCTCCAGAGCAAGCTGCTCAAGGACGTTGCAGCTCATTCCCAGGAAGACCAGGGAGAAGAGGAGTGTTTTCATGATCTTAGTGCCTCATTTGAGAAGGAGGAGCCAGGAGCAGACAAGGCTGAGAACAAACCTGATGATGTGAATTCCTCTGAACTTGATGAAGAATACCTAATAGAACTGGAAAAAAACATGCCAGTTGAGGAGAAACAGAAGAGAAGAGAAGAGAGCACTAGCCTAAAGGAGGAGGGAAATGTGCAGTTTAAGAGAGGAGATTATATAGAAGCTGAGAGTTCTTATAGTCAAGCCCTTCAGATGTGCCCATCCTGCTTCCAGAAAGACAGGTCTATTCTGTTTTCAAATAGAGCTGCTGCAAGGATGAAACAGGACAAGAAAGAGATGGCCATCAGTGACTGCAACAAAGCAATTCAGTTAAACCCCTGCTATGTCAGGGCAATACTGAGGAGAGCGGAGTTGTAC
>NW_027826975.1:0-272 GCF_054177405.1 Leptonychotes weddellii | reverse complement strand
TGTTCCATTGGACATTCTTTCCTGCTTTGTCAAAGATGAGTTGACCATAGAGTTGAGGGTCCATTTCTGGGCAGTCTTCTTTGGAAAAATGTCTGTTCATGTTAGAAGCCAACTTTTGAGACAGTGGTGCCCCAAATGTGATGGAACCTGGATTGTTGAGTTAGCACATGCAGGATAGCTCTCCTGCAGGACTGTCTGGTTGGTATCATAATTTGCATTACCAAGGAATCAACTTTTAGATTTTTAAGCCACGGAGATTTCAGGGTTAATCT
>NW_027826974.1:0-272 GCF_054177405.1 Leptonychotes weddellii | reverse complement strand
GGATCGAGCACCACGTTGGTCTTCTTGCTCAGTGGGGAGCCTGCTTCTCCCTCTCCCACTCCCCCTGCTTGTGCTCTCTCTTAAATAAATAAATAGAATCTTTTAAAAAATAATAGAAGTATTTGACATATAAAATTGAAATATCAGATTGCCTCCAGTCCATGTTGCACAGACAAAGGTTAGAGGTTAGTGGGTTTTTAAAAAAAAAGATTTTATTTATTTATTTGAGAGAGAGATAGAGGGAGTGAGCACAATTGGGGGAGAGGGGCAGT
>NW_027826973.1:0-272 GCF_054177405.1 Leptonychotes weddellii | reverse complement strand
TCCAGGGACTCCAGGATCATGACCTGAGCCGAAGGCAGTCGCTTAACCAACTGAGCCACCCAGGCGCCCTGGTTTTTTTTTTTACAAGAAAGGCAGGATAAATGCTTCATTGATTTTTTCTTTTTATTTATCAATTTTCAGAAAAATGAGTTAGTGTCCCAGAAACCTCTGAAGGTGACAAACGATGAGTTTTTATTTTGAAGTATAATTATAAACTCTTAGATTTTATATTTTTGACACGTTATAATCCTTTGCGGTCATTATTTTTCTTG
>NW_027826972.1:0-272 GCF_054177405.1 Leptonychotes weddellii | reverse complement strand
CCAGCTTGCTAATGCACGATATTTTAAAGGGAAAAAAAGTCACTTTAAAATGACCCAGCAATCAGGTGCCTGGGTGGCTCATTGTTAATCATCTGCCTCGGCTCAGGTCATGATCCAGGGTCCTGGGATCGAGTCCTGTGTCGGGCTCTCTGCTTAGTGGGGAGTCTGCTTCTCCCTCTTCCTCTGTCCCTCACCCCTGCTCATGCTCTCTCTCTCAAATAAATAACTAAAAAATCTTAAAAAAAAAAAAAAAGACCCAGCAAATCGTGAAT
>NW_027826971.1:0-272 GCF_054177405.1 Leptonychotes weddellii | reverse complement strand
TAACTGCACATCTCTGGGAAACGTGTCACCTATTATGACACTGCTAGCTGATGTTGGTGTCTAAACCCAACACGTTGGATTGTCTTACTCAGAGCAGAAGGATTTCTTGGCACAGACAAGCAGAGGGAGGGTTATAGTATGCGCATCTCCTTGTATTGGCTTGTGCTTCTGTGATGCTGGCAACCAGAGGGGTCCCCACAGGACGAGGGAAATGCTGAAGCATGCAGGAGAGGAGCAGGGAAGTGAGTCATTCAATGGACTCGAAACCCACT
>NW_027826970.1:0-272 GCF_054177405.1 Leptonychotes weddellii | reverse complement strand
GCCTCACTATGAACTGACTTTAGTTTCCTTAGAAACTACTTAGAAACCTTAGTTTCTAGGGAGTGTTCCTTTTTGTTAAATTGTGGAAAGGATAAGTTCTTTATTCTGGGCAGAAAACAAAACAAAACCCTTAAAAGGTCATCCAGGCTGAACGCATAATAATTACCTATATTTTCGGGGTCCCTGCTACTGACCAGTTGTCACACTAGCTGCTTTATGTGTCACTTACTTATCACAACAACCCCAGGAGGTAAGCACTATTCTTGTCTCTG
>NW_027826969.1:0-272 GCF_054177405.1 Leptonychotes weddellii | reverse complement strand
TTTAGCTATGACTGTTTCTTTGTCTTTCCACATAATTTTAGAATAATCTTGCCTGTATCTGCAGAAAATCTCGCTGGGATTCTGTCAGTCACTGCATTAAAACCTGGATAGCAGTTTGCAGAGGATTGACACCTCACTATGCTGCGTTTTCCAATCCATGAACACAGCGCTCCCCACATATTTAGAGCTTCCAGCATACATTCCAAGTCTTGTACATGTTTTGTTAAATTTCTACCTAAGTGTTTCATTTTAGTGGAGGAACTGTAGATGGT
>NW_027826968.1:0-272 GCF_054177405.1 Leptonychotes weddellii | reverse complement strand
GGGACATTTCATTACACCCACCATTGAAATTGAAAATGCCTTCCGCCCGACAGAGCTCAAAGTTCCTTAGTCTGAATGAACAATGGTAACAGTGCACAGTGTGGGTGAGTGGGGAAGTGGGTGTGTGTGGGGGGGAGTATTTTCTAAGCTTAAAACTATGTGATAAATAAATCAGTGGAATATTGGTCCCCTGCTCTAGGATTTCCTTCCTAAGATCTCTCATTTGTAGAAATATTTGCTATTTTTATTTGATACTCGGACATATAAAGGCC
>NW_027826967.1:0-2466 GCF_054177405.1 Leptonychotes weddellii | reverse complement strand
TTTTTTTAAAGATTTATTTATTTATTTATTTGACAGAGAGAGACACAGTGAGAGAGGGAACACAAGCAGAGGAAGTGAGAGAGGGAGAAGCAGGCTTCCCGCGGAGCCGGGAGCCCGATGCGGGGCTCGATCCCAGGACCCCGGGATCACGACCTGAGCCGAAGGCAGACGCTTAACGACTGAGCCACCCAGGCGCCCCTCAAGTGGATGGTTTTAAATGGGAGAAAGGTCACTAGAGGAATTGCAATTGGCATATCTTGGAGGGTGATGTCCACAGATTGGATGAGTATGGAAGAGTCTACTAGCAGTACGGGACAGCGTGGGCAAAAGCAGTGAAGCAGACATGAATTACCCCGTGACAGGGATGACAAACTGATTTCTTTTACTAAATAAATCAGTTAACAAGAAATGAGAAGGGAACTGGGAAATGGGAACTGTGAATGCCTTTGAAAGTTAACCTACTAACAGTACATATACTAGATGTAAGCTTCATGGGTACCTGTAGCTATCCTGTATTTTGATTTACTGTGGTTTCTGTCTCTTGAATTATGCTGGATCTGTGAGTGGTGTGGAGTCATTACGTGTTGAATATGGGCCATGATCAGCAATGCAGCACATACCAGTGTGTATGTTTTAGTTAAGATCTGTTTGTGGTTCATTACAGAGGATGTTTGTAAGCTTAGATAATTACAACACCAGAATTTAATTATAAATAAGTAAATGGAAAAAGTTAGTGGCTACTGGGTCAAAGAAATACTGTAGGTTGTTAATGAAAATAATGAAATTGAGGACATTACTCAAGAAATATGCCAATAGGAGTTTTCTAGTTAGTAAATTTACTAATTGTTGATTTCTGAAGTATCAGTCTCCCCCCCCTCACGTCTAGTATATGAAATAGAACTGAATCTTTTGGTTTCATGTCCTTTGGGGTTAAAGCATATTTCATGGGGGCGGGGGGAGGTGATACTAGAAAGTGACTTGAGTTCCATTATAAAAATGCACCAAAAATTGAGAAATTTAGCAAAAAGTATTATTTTCTTGGAGGTAGATCTGCAAAAAAGAAGGACGTTATTTTAATTTTTTTGTGTGAGAAATTTCGGGAAGGATAACAAATCCCCCCCCCTTTTTTTTAAAGCAGTCTCAAGGGTATCTGGGAATGAATGTGTTGACAGGAGCAAAAAAATATTAAATAAGCAAAAAGAGAGACAGTGGGTATCATCCCAGGATGAGCTCTTGAGGACCCCAGAGCTACAGAATTAAGTATTCATTTGGGGATTTCAGCAGCTTAGACATCTTTGAAGAACAAATATCATTAAACATTTATCATCTGAGAATGATACTGGTTTATGTAAAGGACAAGTTCAAAAAAAGAAACCATGGGGAAGTAGTCTTGGTTTTGTTTCATACAAATAGAGAAGGAAGAAGAATTTGAGCTTGATGTGGATTTAGTGTTTACTCTTCATGTGAACTGCCCTGAATGTTATCCTGGTACTCAAGTTCACTCACATAGAATATTATATATTCAAATTTTCCAGTGATTATCATACTGTGGGTGGTGATCCTCAAGGGTTCTTAAAATTGAGAATTTTATGAGTTGTACTAGTATTAGGAGAAAATAGAAGAAACAAAATAGCACGATATATTCAGTGTTTCAAAGGAAAATATTGTTTAATGAAATTTGTTTCTGTTTTATAAGTATACATGGAGGAGCGGATAATGTTGGATTGTAAAATGTAGTTCTTACTGTGAGTTATGGTCAAAAATGTAAAAGAAAAATCACAATGTTTTTACCAAAAATGTAAAAAAACATGAAGGTAAGGTACACTATTCAATGAGTTAGGTTGTATCTGTCTAGCATATATATGGTAAAGCCTGATCAAGTTTTCTTTGGGGAGATGAGTGGGCAGATGCACTGGGGAAGAGCAATTCTCTGGTGCCACCGAGATATTTTGAGGTTGCACACAGAGTTCTTGGCAAGTTGCATATCCCGTGGGTCCTGTGAAGCTCTTCAAAACAGATCCTCGTCAACGCCACTGAAAATAGCACTTGAAAGTGGTCATAGGCACTTATTGAATACAGTGGTTCCTTAGTAGATTGAAAGCACTATACATCTTCCAAAGAAAACTGATATTACTGGAAAAGTATTGGAAAGACCCTTGCACTAATTGAAAAACTAGTAAGTACCTGGTGCTAGAAAAGCTTTAAAAAGCTTTAAAAATGTCAGGACACAGCTAAATGAACTCAGATTTTTTGCTTCCTAACCTGGTTCTCTTTCTACCACTAGCTATTGTCCTTTTCTTTTTGTTGAAATACTGACCATATTGAATATTACCAGAAAACAATAGAATATTCAGTGATAGTTTCAAGTTAGTCAGGTGTGGATTTTATTGCAAATTAAGTCTTTGACTGCAGGATGTATCCACTTTGAGCTCAGTTGAAAGTTTTGGCCATGATAATTATTTCATA
>NW_027826966.1:0-272 GCF_054177405.1 Leptonychotes weddellii | reverse complement strand
GAAATAAAGAAAGAAAGCATTTAATACAACATTTGGGAGCACACTGTCAAATCCATAGGTGTTTATTTCTTTATTTCTTTTTTTCCAGGAACAGTCTTGAAGATATTTTTTTAAAAAATCCACTGGACCAGAGTGTAAAGATATGTTCCAGGGAACCACCCAATGGCACCTGCAATTATAAAAAATGAATGTGCGAGGACATTCCAAGATTATCTTGGAATCATATGAAAAGATTAAATGCACAATCTTTCCGCCCTTTGCAATGTATAAGG
>NW_027826965.1:0-272 GCF_054177405.1 Leptonychotes weddellii | reverse complement strand
CTTCTACCCACATTACAGATCCTCAACTAGCTATCCAGGCATCCTCTACCAATTAATAAAACTTGACATTGCGAAATGAAACTTTTTTACCATTGTGATCTAGACATAACTCCTCCTAAGATGTTCTATTATTCATTGAGAAAACATATGGGAGATCAGGACATTGAACAAAAATCATGGCAGAATTAAAAATATATATATATTAGGAAAAAAGATGGAGACAGGTCCCATTTGTGCCCACATGTGTACATAATAAAGTACATATATGAATG
>NW_027826964.1:0-272 GCF_054177405.1 Leptonychotes weddellii | reverse complement strand
GATCTTAAGGGATGCATTAAGAGTGTGATTTATGAAGAGAGACCACACTTCATGCCAATTAAGAGAAAAGACCTTAGCTTTACATCAAAGATTGGCAAATGAATACCAATTTATATGTTTTAAGTTAAAATAAAAATGTTTAAGGCATGTATGAATCACTTTTTATGACCCCCTGCTTTCTGTGATTTTTTTTTTTTTTTCCGATTACTCAACTAATTGCTAGCTTTGAGCGTGCTGCGTGAGAGATTCCGCGACATCACTCCCAGGAAAAT
>NW_027826963.1:0-272 GCF_054177405.1 Leptonychotes weddellii | reverse complement strand
TTGAGGGGAGGGGGCTGAATTTTAACTAGCGTTATCTGCATGGATATATGGTTTTCCTTAGCAGAAATCATCCCTTGCAGGTACTGAGAAGTTCAGTTATGGAATTAACCCACGTTTGGAATTTTGTCAAGGAGGCAAATGACAGATTCGGAAGGGGAGGGTTGGGGAGGAGGTAGTGGCCAAAGTAACAAAACAATAGATTGGCGAGGGCCTGACTCCCCAGGAATGACCCCAAAAGACAAGATGGGACAGATGGGGGGGGTCACACAGGG
>NW_027826962.1:0-272 GCF_054177405.1 Leptonychotes weddellii | reverse complement strand
GCCATAAATATAGCCTTGATCAAACTTATGCTTTAGCTCCGACTTTGTCATTTTCTTGGTTTCCTTTAGAAAAGAGTATGGGAATGGTTTCTTGAAACTCTAACACATCCTTTTCCCCAAATGTAAATGGAATGTTAAAAGATCTTTCACAAAGGATACTGGGTAGTGGTATCTCCCAGTGGCTTTAATTTGCAATTTCCCTGATGCCCAATGACAGCAAATCTCTTTTCACCCCTTTGCCATCCATAAGCCTCTATGTCTGTCTTTGTCTC
>NW_027826961.1:0-272 GCF_054177405.1 Leptonychotes weddellii | reverse complement strand
GGGCTCCTTGCTCGGCAGGGAACCTGCTTCTCCTTCTACCTGCTCTGCCTGCCACTCCCCCCTGCTTGTGATCTCTCTCTCTCTCTCTGACAAATAAATAAAATCTTAAAAAAAAAAAAAAAGAAATGCAAATTCCTGGGCTCCATCCAAGATCTACTGAATCAGAATGTCTTGTAACAGGGCCCGAAAATCTGTGTTTTTAGCAAGCCCTAGGACATTTTGATGCATGCTCAGGTTTAAGAAGGGCTGACCTAGGAACTTGCTCTGCAACG
>NW_027826960.1:0-272 GCF_054177405.1 Leptonychotes weddellii | reverse complement strand
TTTCAGCTTCATCTTCTGTCTTTCTACCCACAATTCCAGAGAATTTAAATTTTTCACCTTTCAAATGTCCTGCTAGTTTTCCATATTCTGTGCCTTCTCTTAGGAAGATCCATCCATCCTTCCCCACCAGGCAGCCATCTCCCTACCTTCCAAGATATGCTGACAGCACGTGAGAAACACATTCCACCAGAGCAGAGAGAGGACTCTGTGAACCTAAGACCAGAGATTACTCAACAGAAGTTACGGGGAAAACTGTGGATGTCCAAAGGCAT
>NW_027826959.1:0-272 GCF_054177405.1 Leptonychotes weddellii | reverse complement strand
TGGCATCATTGTTTACACAGAAGAGTCTAAGAAATTTACAAAACAAATAGTAGAACCAATAAATGAATTTAACAAGGTTGCAGAACACAAAGTTAAATGTACTTTTATATACAGATAGCAAAAAAACTGAGAAATAAAATTGAAAAACTATCTTCAAAAGAATTAAAAATTAGATGGGGCGGAGCAAGATGGCAGAGGAATAGGAGACCTGGATTTCGTCTCCTCTCAGGAATTCAGCTGGATAGGGATCAAACCATTCTGAACACCTACGA
>NW_027826958.1:0-272 GCF_054177405.1 Leptonychotes weddellii | reverse complement strand
CTGGGTGGCTCAGTTGGTTAAGCAACTGACTCTTGGTTTTGGCTCAGGTCATGATCTCAGGGTCCTGAGGTTAAGCCCTGCGTCCTCGCAGCTCTGCGCTAAGTGGGGAGTCTGCTTCCCCTGCCTCTCTCCCTCTGCTCCTCCCCCTGCTCGTGCACTCTCTCTCAAATAAAAAATCTTTAAAAAATACTTACCAGAGGGGCACCTGAGTGGCTCAGTCGTTAAGCGTCTGCCTTCAGCTCAGGTCATGATCCCAGGGTCCTGGGATCGAG
>NW_027826957.1:0-272 GCF_054177405.1 Leptonychotes weddellii | reverse complement strand
GAGAGAAACAGCATGAGAGGGGAGAGGGTCAGAGGGAGAAGCAGGCTCCCCGCTGAGCCAGGAGCCCGATGTGGGACTCGATCCCAGGACTCTGGGACCATGACCTGAGCCGAAGGCAGTCGCTTAACCAACTGAGCCACCCAGGCGCCCTAGAATTCTTTTTATATATTACTAATTCTTGCTAATATTTTGTTTAAAATGAGCATCTAGGGGCTCCTGGGCGGCTCAATCATTAAGTGTCTGCCTTTGGCTCAGGTCATGATCCCAGGGTC
>NW_027826956.1:0-2467 GCF_054177405.1 Leptonychotes weddellii | reverse complement strand
GGACTCAGGGAATGAGGAAGGGTCATCTGACCTCAGTCCTAAGGAAGGAGAAGGAGCAGATCTTGGGAGGGGTTAGGAAGGGGGCTCTGGGCACAGACCAAAGCAGAGTGGAATCTGAGTTACAGTCAACGCCGCCCTTCCCAGTGGGCCCCGTAGGACCCACCGAGAAACATCCTTCTCCCTGCCCCCATACAAAAGTCCCTCCGTTGCATCTGGGGGTCATTTTGGCAGTATAGAATAGTGGTTAAGAGCGTGGACCCCAGCACCAGGCTGTCTGGGTTCAACTCTCAGCTCTATCCACTTACTATTAACTTAAACTACCGCTCTGAGCCTATTTCCCTATTCAGAAATGGGGATGGTGGTAACAGGCTGTTGTGGGATCCAATGAGTAAGTCTTCACACAGCACTCAGCCCAGGGTGGTACACAATAGAATTTGAGTAACTGGACACCGAGTCTGCGGAGGTCAGAGCAGGCACTTTTAAACCAACCCACATTCAAACGGGACCTCTGGGGCATCTTTAATGATAAAATTGCTCCTTCTCAGAATGAGCAGGGAAATTAGTGCTCAGACTTGCAAGCATCTGTATACTGTCTTGACACTAAATGGCCTTCTTGAAAACCAGTACAAATGCCAGGCTTGTCCTTAACTGGGGATATGGGTGGGGATATAACTATAATTTTCTTCACTATGGGGATTTGAGAGGGGACTGGTGAACCACAGACCCTAAGAGCGGGAAGGACCTGGGGGACTATCATGGTGGTTACGAGTCAGGGCTCTCACACCAGGTGTGGTTCCAAATTCCCAACCCCACCACTTACCAATACGGTGAACTTGAGCAAATTTCCTAACTGGCCTAAGCCTGTTCCTCATCTGTAGAATGGGGATAATAATCATAGAGCAGTTGTAAGGAGCATGTATCCTAAGCCCATCCATCCATCCATCCATCCATCCATCCATCCATCCATCCAACCATCCAACCATCCATCCATCCATCCAACCATCCAACCATCCATCCATCTGACATTGCACCACATGAATGTGAGTTCTCATCACTCATCTGATCATCCCCACCCAGGACAAGCGAGGACAGTCTGAAATCCTCAATGTTGGTGAGGTTTGCAGGCAAAACCTCAGAGGTGTTGGAAGGAGAATTTTGCCAATCCAGGAATCACAGGGCCCAGAGAGAAGCCACTGAGTTACCACTGCCCCTACCCGATGCCCACAGCTAAGAAGGAGGTGTATTTCCCCATTCTGGTTATACCACGCTTTGGGGGACCTTGTCCCCATTGCTGTGGCCGGGGCCCCTCCCTCTCACAGACCCTAGGGACCATCACCAGCCAGGCTTCTTGCCTTGTCGATCTTTTCCTTCCCTGTGAACTCATGTGCCCCCATCCTGCTAGAGTCCTCCAGTGCAAGCCCCTCAGCAAGCCTCCAACTGCCTTCTTTCCCTGTGGCCCTCAGAAAGTAACCACTCTCCCCCAGGATCAGCACAGACTTGCTGCACAGAAACCCCACGGCGGAGGGAGGCTGCCAGCTGAGTGCTCTCCTTGGTCCCGTCCCCGGACTCCAGTCAACTAGAAAAGCCCCACGAGCAGCACGGGGTTTCTGCCGCAGCGGTGAAATGGCCAGAGATTAAACCGAGATGTCAGAATCAATAGGCAGAGGGCGTGATTAAAAGACAAGCAGGGTTGGCACCAGAACATTACTCTTAATTGAGCCTGTGCCTACATTTTTACATGCGACAAGGAAATCTGTGACGGCGTGATAAACCTTCAAGAGGAATTAATTACCCCTGCAGCCTGCCCCTCTCCTGCGCTGTTGAACCAGCTCTCCGGCCCCCACTGCCACCCCTAGAGGGGTCCCAGAGTTGCCCATTCACAGCACAGCTGTTTGGGCCCCAAAGCTCCTGCCGCTCCCTGGTCTCTGAGCGAGTTTGTTTTCTGGCCCCTTCTGCCGAGAAGCCCCATGAAGAGAGCCCAGTGAGTCAGCGCGAAGCACTGGGGAGGGGAGGAGGTTTCAACAGAGAGACCTCTTTAGCAGAAAAGGCCAAAGGAAATAGATGCCCCCATCTATTGGGTGTAAGCAGAGTTGGGGTTGGGGGGTTGGTGCACTGTGTGGTCTGACATGTGGCTTCCCATGGAACAAGACTTGCATTCCCACGGCTGCAGGAAGGGAAGGACAAGGGGTGTGGGGGGGTGGTTTCCAGCAGAGGCAGCAAGGCTGAGTAGGGTGTGCTGGCCTCCGTGGGCTAGGCTGAAGCCTCGCGTGTACAGGGGAGGGATGTCACCCCGGGGGCTTCCAACAGTGAGGCCCGGGGAGTCACCGGAACTCGGCGGGGAGGCTCTGGGAGAGGAGTCCCTGGCAGACGGGGAAGCAGGGGAGACCCACACCCCCGCAGGGTGCTTTCTGCAGGAGGGAGACAGCCATCCTGGGAGCAACCCTGGGAGCAAGTCTGCTGCGCAGAC
>NW_027826955.1:0-272 GCF_054177405.1 Leptonychotes weddellii | reverse complement strand
TTTGTTTTAGGGGTACAGGTCTGTGATTCATCAGTCTTACACAATACACAGCATTCACAACACACACCCTCCCCAGTGTCCATCACCCAGCCACCCAAATGAAGCAAGAAGAAACGAGAGAGCGAGACAAACCATAAGAGACTCTTTTTTTTTTTTTTTTTTTTTTTTTACTCAGCAGACGGGAGCAGCCTGGCTGTTCTTTATTGCCTTTCCCTTGGGCTGAGGGAGGAACCAGCACACAGTCCTTCTGGAGACCCAGGCCCCACAGCAGA
>NW_027826954.1:0-272 GCF_054177405.1 Leptonychotes weddellii | reverse complement strand
GGTGTTATTATTGTGGCTTCAGGAATCAGACAGAGGTCCCCTAACAAGTGCAACATTTCCGTTCACCACCTACGCAAATATGCCCATATTTAACAATAAATCCAGACAGGACACTATTTCAATCAAAGCCAGGTGATTAACCTCAGACCCAAAGCTGATTTTCCGAAGGAGACATGGATACTGTCTAAAAATATGCTCATTCAGTCAAGCGTTTGAGGTCTGTTTACAGGGGAACAAGTAAATGGAGTAAAGTGCAGACCAAGGGCAGGGCG
>NW_027826953.1:0-272 GCF_054177405.1 Leptonychotes weddellii | reverse complement strand
TTCCAACCCTTTGCCTCAGACCAGAGAGACAGCAGTCTGTTCTTCAGTGAGCTCTCCAGGCCACACCGTCTCCGTTTCTGTCCGTGCTGCTATAAACTGCAGCGTCCTGGGTTGTGCGCCCCTCTGCAGCGCTCCCAGTCCTGCCTCCAGGTCGGGGCACATCTCTGTCCTTTGTGCTTCTAAACCTGCCAGCCGCTCGCAGTTCGTGCAAGTGCGACCCCGCCACTCTGGGTTTCCATCCCGGGGGCTGCAGTTCGCAGGCACGACCTCCC
>NW_027826952.1:0-272 GCF_054177405.1 Leptonychotes weddellii | reverse complement strand
GGGTTTATTCTCCACAGACACGGCCACTGTCACCTGACCAGCAACTAAAGAAAGTTCCTGGTCCCACCACTACCATTGCAGAGCTTAAAGTAAGAGTAAGAATTTCTAAGAAATGATCATTAGCCAAGTTTTTTTTTTTTTTTTTTTAAAGATTTTTTATTTATTTATTTGAGAGAGGGAGAATGAGAGACAGAGAGCAGGAGAGGGGGGAGGGTCAGAGGGAGAAGCAGACTCCCTGCCGAGCAGGGAGCCCGATGTGGGACTCGATCCTG
>NW_027826951.1:0-272 GCF_054177405.1 Leptonychotes weddellii | reverse complement strand
CCCCAAGCACCTCCACATAGGTGCTTAGAAGACCGACTCTTCAGATCTTCAGTGACTGGTGGGCCGTGCTGAGTGAGGGGCTGGGTGGAGATGTTGAGGGTAATTCTCAGGTGTCCGATTTCAACAAGATGCAGGTGTTCACCAAGGTGCAGCGCTCAACTGGACAGGTAATGAAGTTCAAGTTGAGATAAGATGAGGGTTTTTTTTAAATTTTTTATTGTTATGTTAATCACCATACATTACATCATTAGTTTTTGATGTAGTGTTCCATG
>NW_027826950.1:0-272 GCF_054177405.1 Leptonychotes weddellii | reverse complement strand
GCAGTCTCACATTTGTATCACGCATCTAGGCAAAACTTTCTGCCATTGCCTCACATAAGGTTAATTTATTTTCTTTTTTTTTTTTTAAAGATTTTATTTATTTATTTGAGAGAGAGACTGAGACAGAGAGAGAGAGCATGAGATGGGGGAGGATCAGAGGGAGAAGCAGACTCCCTGCCGAGCAGGAAGCCCGATGCGGGACTCGATCCCGGGACTCCAGGATCATGACCTGAGCCGAAGGCAGTCGCTTAACCAACTGAGCCACCCAGGCG
>NW_027826949.1:0-272 GCF_054177405.1 Leptonychotes weddellii | reverse complement strand
TATGAAAGAAGCAAAATGTCTGCACTGACCAATATAAAATGTTTTGCATTCTGATTTTAAATAATACGGTTTGGCAAAAGTTAGATTTTTAATTAAAACAAAGAACTAATTTCAAATTATTCCTAAAACAATATATGGTTATGACAGTAGAATTAGAATATAAAACGTTAGGGATAAAACAAATCTACAAAGAGTGAGAGTTTGACCTCTTCTTTGCCAATTTGGATGCCTTTTATTTCTTTTTGGGACTTCAAGCTCTATTATAAAGCTGT
>NW_027826948.1:0-272 GCF_054177405.1 Leptonychotes weddellii | reverse complement strand
TGCCAAGTACTTATCTCCAACCCTGCCTTCGGCCTCCCCATGTGGGCTCTATAGCATCTTCACCTGATTGATCACTGTGGATAAAACTACATTTCTTTCTCTCCTTCTCTCCCAGTTACTTCAAACTCTCCTATGGATGCCTTCTCTGTCCTCAGCACCCAGGCTCAGTGGTTCAGAATCATCCATAATCCATTTCTTTATACTCAAGAAATTACCTGGTCATGTGGTCTAGCTCCCACTGGAATGGGTTGAGGAATGATCGAGGGGAAAAC
>NW_027826947.1:0-272 GCF_054177405.1 Leptonychotes weddellii | reverse complement strand
GTTACTGTTCACATTCTATTGTGGCTAGAGACTTCATTTGTATGAATTGATCCTTTTTATTTTTTTTTTTTATTTTTTATTTTTATTTTTTTTTTAAAGATTTTATTTATTTATTTATTAGAGAGCGAGCGAGAGAGAAACAGCATGAGAGAGGAGAGGGTCAGAGGGAGAAGCAGGCTCCCCGCTGAGCCGGGAGCCCAATGTGGGACTCGATCCAGGGACTCCAGGATCATGACCTGAGCCGAAGGCAGTCGCTTAACCGACTGAGCCAC
>NW_027826946.1:0-2467 GCF_054177405.1 Leptonychotes weddellii | reverse complement strand
ATTCCTCATATGAGTGAGGTCGCCCATTTTCTTACTGCCTCCAACTCATCTCTGCCTCCCACAATGGGGTCTCATCTCATGACGCAGACCCGCCTTCACAGCCCTCCGCCCCTCCCTCCCTCCCCCCTTCTCCAGCATGCAGGGGCGCCCACCGTGCACCCGCCGGCGGCTGGGGAGGCACGCACCGGGCAAGGCGGGTGTCGAACCCTGGAAGACGACGGCCAAGGCGTCACGTGGCCTGGGCGGATGCGCACGCACACCGGGACCTGAACCTGGCTTCCCACCGCTCCGACTGCCAGCCTATTATTTCTCCCTGGGACTTCAGGCTTCAAGCCGAGCCGTGCAGACCCTTCTCCTGTCTGGGGCCGGGCGGACCCCATGGTGTCTGCCGGAGCAATGTCAGAGCACCCCAGGCGTGTCCCGGGAGCTTCCCCGCACGCCCCCCTCAACGTGCAAGCTCTGAACACACCCCCAGTAATGATTGTTTTCCACCAGATGAAAAAGTCAGTAAGGGCATTTCTTCCAAACGGGAAGCAGGGCTGTTTGTCATCTAAATAGGAAGGTCTGTGCCTGAAGCAGGACTGAGTTTGAGCTGCTCCCAGAGAAAAAGTCCATTTGGCTAAATGTGCTCTGCAGGCACTTGCTTCTCCAGCTGCGGAAATGGATTAGAGACAGTACCCACAGCAGCTCATCGAGAAATTCTTCAAAACGTGGCTGTTCACTAACAAACAGGATTTGGGGTTCGGGTGCAGTGGGAGGTCTTACCCAAAATGCTGGCTTTGCGTTTCACAAATGCAACTCTGGCAGGGTGGATGATGCATGAGAGGTCCCCACCCCTGTCCCAGCACCCTCGGGCTGCCCTTAGTGTCCTGATGTCCTCAAGCAGCAAGACAGCCACACGTCCCCACAGGTGGTTCCCCGGGCTCAGTGCCAGGCGGAGCTTCCAGAAGGCTTGGGGGTGACCAGGGAGCCCTGGTGAGGTCCTCAATGTCCCAACACCTAGTAGGGTCCTGAGCACGCCATGCCCATGTGGCTCAGACCTTCCCCAAAGCCTCTGGTCACCGGGGCTTCGGGTCACTGTGTGCTCAACAGTCACCTCCAAGAGCCTGCAACCCGAGGGTCTCTGGCTCCACCAAACCCCCAGTGAAGAGACTCCTGGAACAAGAAAGCAGACGGAGAAGAGAAGGCACGGGAGCCCCGGGAAGCACCATGGACACTCAGCCAGCTGTGCCTCCTGCAGGGAGCTCGGCCGGGTGGTGGGGCGAGGCGGCGGGCGCCCACCCACTGCTGCACTGGAAACCCTTCTCTGAGGGCTCTGTCCTGTGCCGTGATTGCTGAAGGACACAGAGTCACCACACACTGCTGCCCACAGGAAGCATGGAAGCGTCTGGATTCTGGATAGGTATTTTTTCAGCTTCTGGACATTAATGGCAACAGCTTGGAAGCACCACACTTTAAGACCTGAGGTTTTTAAAGGACTTGTTCCAGTTGGTGCAACTGTGAGGTCAGTGTTGTTCGTATCTGTGCAATTAAACAACAAGCACGTTTCTCCGTGAGTGTGGTTGACTTCCTAGAAATTTGAGGGGCCGCTAGTAATTAAAGGCAGCATTTCCTAACTCGGCATCTTGATGCTGGGCTCGGAGCCCCCAGGGAGCTGGCAGGGGTGGGCAGGGCAGGCGTGGGGAAGGGACACAGAGCTCCTGACTCAGAGCCCCTTCCCCCCAAGGCAGCTCAGCTTCTGGAGAAGAACCAGGAGCTGAGGATAGGGAGGGAGCTCGGACTCGAGGCCACAGACTCAGGCTACTGGAGGGCAACGCTGGAGTTGGCTTCATAAGCCGAGGAGCCTCGTGTCATCTCGTATGTGACTCCCGGGGCGGGGACAAGGAGGCCACATGGCTTCCACTCACTGGCCCAACGTGCTCCCTCCAGAAACCCAGCTGCCACGCTGGGAAAGACCCAAGCCACGTGCAGAGGCCACAGAAAGAGCTCGGGTCCCCAGTCCCTTCACGACACCCCCAGCCCTCCCGTTTGTCAAACTGCTGCCCTGCAGAGCTCACAAGCATAATAAATCAGCCGTGTGGCTTGGTCATGCAGCAGAGACAGCCAGCATGCGGCCCAGTGGGCCCCCACCCTTTTCCATCCGCCTCATCCCTGGGGCTCTAGGAGGGGGCGCGTGGGAGCTTGTCGGGAAAGGCTGGGAGCCCACAGCTCCCAGGGGCTTGTCAGCGGGTACTTGTCACCCCCACCGTCTGGCCCCACACTCTCCTCTGACACACCCCCTCCAAGGGAACGAGTAATTGCTCTCACCCTTCCTCTTGTAACAACTGACAATTTAAAGAGTGTTCTCGGGGGCGGAGCAAGATGGCGGAGGAGTAGGAGACCTGGATTTCGTCTCCTCTCAGGAATTCAGCTGGATAGGGATCAAACCATTCTGAACACCTACAAACTCAACAGGAGATCGAAGAAA
>NW_027826945.1:0-272 GCF_054177405.1 Leptonychotes weddellii | reverse complement strand
TATTCCATTGTATATATATACCACATCCTCTTTATCCATTCATCTGTCAATGGACATCTTGGCTCTTTCCACGGTTTGGCTATTGTGGACATTGTCAGTACAGCATAATTACTTTAACAGTGTGGTGCTCTGCCAGACACTGGCATCTCAAACTCTAGGCTCTGGTTCTGTCTCCAGGGCTCATTGCTAGCACTTCCTCTCATATCCCATGCTAACAGAATAAAGGTGCATAGCGGTGTTTCCTCTGAGCTTGCATGCAGTATTATGTAAAT
>NW_027826944.1:0-272 GCF_054177405.1 Leptonychotes weddellii | reverse complement strand
TGATGAAATAAAGAAAGAAAGCATTTAATACAACATTTGGGAGCACACTGTCAAATCCATAAGTGTTTATTTCTTTCTTTTTTTCCAGGAACAGTCTTGAAGATATTTTTTTAAAAAATCCACTGGACCAGAGTGTAAAGATATGTTCCAGGGAACCACCCAATGGCACCTGCAATTATAAAAAATGAATGTGCGAGGACATTCCAAGATTATCTTGGAATCATATGAAAAGATTAAATGCACAATCTTTCCGCCCTTTGCAATGTATAAGG
>NW_027826943.1:0-272 GCF_054177405.1 Leptonychotes weddellii | reverse complement strand
TTGGATGAATGGCTAAGCAAAATGTGGTCTGTACATACAATGGAATACTCTTCATCCTTAAAAAGGAAAGAACTTTTTTTTTTTTTAAGATTTTATTTATTTATTTGACAGAGAGATAGCGAGAGCAGGAACACAAGCAGGGGGAGTGGGAGAGGGAGAAGCGGGCTTCCTGCCGAGCAGGGAGCCTGATGTGGGACTCGATCCCAGGACCCTGGGATCATGACCTGAGCCGAAGGCAGACGCTTAACGACTGAGCCACCCAGGCACCCAGG
>NW_027826942.1:0-272 GCF_054177405.1 Leptonychotes weddellii | reverse complement strand
TGGAACACTTCATCTAGAACTAATGATATAATGTATGGGGATTAACATAAGAATAAAAATAAATAAATAAATAAATTAATTAATTAATTAATTAAAAAAAAAAAAAACCATCCAAAGTAAGTTCCACAACAGTGCTAAAGCTACTCAATGCACTCTTCATATTCCCTAGCAGAGAATCTTTCTCTAAACTCTTAAAACTTTTTAGCTGTATCTCTGTATATTCCACAAAGATACTCTGCACCTATAATACTCTAAAATCCTCAAAGACCTGA
>NW_027826941.1:0-272 GCF_054177405.1 Leptonychotes weddellii | reverse complement strand
CTCTCCCCAGCAGGGTGTTTCTCTCCCAACCCATGCAGGATCCCATTCCTGTTAGTTCCTTTTGTGTTCTTATAGTGTCACTTGATAACAACTCAAGAAAATATATGTTCTCCCTGCCCCCACTTTCAAACTGAAGGTAGCAGTCTGTACACTCTTCCCTGATCCTTGTTGCCTTCACTGAGTGTATCTTGGAATTCTTCCTACAACAACACTTGGAGAACCGTCTTGTTTTTTTGGTGTCTTTGTGTCATATCATTTGTTTTTAACAGATG
>NW_027826940.1:0-272 GCF_054177405.1 Leptonychotes weddellii | reverse complement strand
TGGACCATTCCAAATGTGTTAAAAACATACACATAGTAGTTCTCTTATGCATCCCATTGCTGGTCATCAAACAAAAATGAAAAGAAATAATAAAATGGATTAGAAAAAGTATATTGGTTTTAGCTTGATTGTGGGTACTTGTGAAAAGCAGATTTAATCAGGAAAATGGAGAGTTCCAAGAAGGTCCAAGCAGGGACCCTTTTGAGGTTCTAAGAGCTGATGATGCTGGTCCTTCCCCCTCCCTTGACACAGACATCCTTGAGTACTGCTTT
>NW_027826939.1:0-272 GCF_054177405.1 Leptonychotes weddellii | reverse complement strand
GAGCTATATGGAACATGCTAGTTAGTGTCTGCTGCGCTGAATTTCTGCTTCTAGCCCAAACAGCCTATTCCACGACCCCCTTTCTCAGGGAACTAGGCTCATATCATTGTGTGTTTTGTTTTGGTTTTTGTTTGTTTGTTTGTTTTGGTATGGGCTGTTCAGACCAGGAACAGACACCTGACCCAAGAGTGGTCCCTATCTAGGCTGGCACCAAGGGCTTGGCCTAAGAGTGGCCTTGGCAATCAACCAGGTAATGCAGAAAGTGCCCTCTG
>NW_027826938.1:0-272 GCF_054177405.1 Leptonychotes weddellii | reverse complement strand
GGGCCCCGAGTTCTCGGCTCCTCCGGGGCGGAGATTGGGAGGCCGCCATTTTCACTCTCCGCCTCCAAAGCTGTACGGAAAGCTCGCAGGGAACAAAAGCCCAGAGAGTAAACCCAAGCAGATTACTTAGCCCGGACCGGCAAGGGCGGGGCAATTCCGCCTCCTGCAAAGACATTTGGGAACCACAGCAACAGGTCCCTCCCCCAGAAGATCAGCGAGAACAGCCAGACAAGACCAAGTTTAGCGATCAATGAGAATGGCAGAACTCCAGC
>NW_027826937.1:0-272 GCF_054177405.1 Leptonychotes weddellii | reverse complement strand
TGTTAGCTACCTGGAATTTAAATAAAAACTTTTAAAAAGTATGTATTTTTGATTGCTTATTAAAGTCTTATGGGTCTTTTGTCTCTGTTCATTTTTTTTCAATTTTTTACTAATATTTCAGATTGGATCATTTCCATTGATCTATCTTTGATTTCACGGATTCTCACTTCTGCTGTCTCCAGCTGAATTTTTTTTTTTTTGAAATTTTTTTTTATTCTTATGTTAATCCCCATACATTACATCATTAGTTTTAGATGTAGTGTTCCATGATT
>NW_027826936.1:0-272 GCF_054177405.1 Leptonychotes weddellii | reverse complement strand
GCAGTAGTGGGCACCAGCAAAGAGAGAATTTAACAATGCAAGGAAGGAATAACAAGCTTTAGTTTTTGAGAGTGCTATAAATTTAAGCTTGATATAGCAAGTATACATATTTGTGTCATGTATAAATGCACAAACATATACATGGATTAGCCCAAATACACAGATTAGCAATGAAAAAAATGTAAAAAAAAAAAAAAAAATCAACAGGTGGCTGTGGTAAGAGTCTGCATCAATATCTGGTTTCCGGTGAATTGTATAAAAAGCATAAAACT
>NW_027826935.1:0-2467 GCF_054177405.1 Leptonychotes weddellii | reverse complement strand
GCATAAGTCATAATCTCTGAGTCTTTTCTATTTTGGGGGCTCCTCCTCCTAGTCATTCTGTTGATGGGTGTTTGAGGGAATGTATAGAGTCCAAATTATTGACCAGAACTCAAGCAAGATGCACCTGTTTTCTTGGGACCTTAGGGTTGCTGGCCTCTTGTTTCCCCAGCCTGTCTTCTGCGGGAGGGGCCTGCCACTTTGTTACTCAGGCAATCCTGTTTGGGCGGAGTTGCCCTGCGCCCCTGTGGCGGGGGATGGGCTCAGTGGGAATCAGTTTTGGGGGCTTTTGTTCTCTGGCCGCTTTCCCTGGCGGCTTTCCGTATCTCTTCCGCGAGTCAGAGCAGAAGACCGTTTCCAACCCTCTGCCTCATAGCAGAGAGACCGCAGTCTGTTCTTCAGTGAGCTCTCCAGGCCACACCGTCTCTGTTTCTGTCCGTGCTGCTATAAACTGCAGCGGCCTGAGTTGTGAGCCCCTCCGCAGTGCTCCCAGTCCTGCCTCCAGGTCGGGGCTCGTCTCTGCCCTTTGTGCTTCTAAAACCGCCAGCCGCTCCCAGTTTGCTCCGGGTTTCTGTCCTGGGGGCTGCAGTTCGCAGGTGTGACCCCGCCGCTCTGGGTTTCCGCCCCAGGGGCTGCCCTAGAGTCCTTTCCCTGCCACTACCGGTCTGCGAGTCTGTGCCCATCCCCAGCGCGCGAGGCTGTCACTCACGGGCGGTGTAGGATCCCCACGGCCAGGCTCCCTCCCGCTGCCATTTATCCTCCGATATCTGCCCGTGGAATCACGGCTCCCCGCTTCGTACCTCAAAACCAATCACCTGCGATATTCTGTTTGTAGAGATCCAGATCTTCTTACATCTCAGGCTGGCTTCCTGGGTGTTCAGAGTGGTCTGGTAGATATCCAGCTCAATTCCGGGGACCGGTTGAAATAGGGTCCCCTACTCCTCCACCATCTTTCCCCCCCCCTCACACTTCTTTTGGTAGATTTATTAATATTTCATTTTTTAAAAGATTTTATTTATTTGAGAAAGAGAGAGATTATGAGCTGGGAGAGGGGTGGAGGGAGAGAGAGAAGCAGACTCCCCACTGAGTGTGTAGCCCGAGGTGGGACTCGATTCCAGGACCCTGAGAACATGACTGGAGCTGAAGGCAGATGCTTAACCAACTGAGCCACCCAGACGTCCCATTACAAAATATTTTCTAATTTCCCTTGTGATTTCTTTTTGACTCATGAGTTATGTAGAAGTGTGCTTAATATATAAATATTTGGAGTTACTCAAGGTTTATTTGTTATTGATTACTTATTTAATTCTGCTCTGAAGAAATTACTTTGTATTATTTCAATCTTTTTACACTAATTGAGACTTGTTTCATGTCATAGCATGGAGGTTGGCAAACTATGACACGCAAGTCAAATCTGTCCTGCCACCTGTTTAATAAATAAAATTTTATTGGAACACAGCCATGCCTACTTATTTATGCATTATCTCTGACTGCTCTTGTGCTACAAGAATAAAGTTGCACAACTTCAGCAGAGACTGAATTGTCCACAAAGAAAAAGACAATTATTCTCTGGTCCTTTATAGGAAATATTTACCAATCTTTGCCCATAGCATATGGTCTATTCAATAGAATGTTCCATGTGCCCTTGAAAAGAATGTGTACTCTGCTATATTTAGATCACATATTCTATGTATGTCAGTTAGGCTGAGGTGGTTGATAGTTTTTTATATTCTTCTCACTGATTATGTCTAGTTATTCTACCAATTACTAAAGAAAAACCCAGGGCGCCTGGGTGGCTCAGTCGTTAAGCGTCTGCCTTCGGCTCAGGTCACGATCCAGGGTCCTGGGATCGAGCCCAGCATCGGGCTCCCCACTCAGTGGGAAGCCTGCTTCTCCCTCTCCCACTCCCCCTGCTTGTATTCCTGCTGTCGCTCTCTCTCTGTCAAATAAATAAATAAAATCTTTAAAAAAAAAAAAAGAAAAACCCAAACTATTACTGTTGAATTGTTATTTCCCTTTCATTTTTGTCAGGTTTGATTCCACGTATTTTGCAGCTCTGTTCTTAGGTATGGATATATTTATAATTTATAATTACAACACATTTTCCTGAGGTATTGACATATAAAATGGCCCTCTCCTTTTTTAAAAATTTTATTATGTTATGTTAATCACCATACATTACATCATTAGTTTTTGATGTAGTGTTCCATGATTCACTGTTTGCGTATAACACCCAGTGCTCCATGCAGAATGTGCCCTCTTTAATACCTAACACCAGGCTAACCCATCCTCCCACCCCCCTCCCCTCTAGAACCCTCAATTTGCTTCTCAGAGTCCATAGTCTCTCATGGTTCGTCTCCCCCTCCGATGCCCCCAGTTCATTCTTCCCCTCCTGCTATCTTTTTTTTTTCTTAACATATAATGTGTTATTTGTTTCAGGGGTACAGGTCTGTGATTCATCAGTCTTACA
>NW_027826934.1:0-272 GCF_054177405.1 Leptonychotes weddellii | reverse complement strand
GTGCTATAGTAGAATCATGTACAAAATATGGAAACCCAGAATTCATCTTGGGGGGAAGTGGGGATGGTGGAAGAAGTCTTTGCAAAGGAAGTGACTTTTGATAATGAAATTTCAATGATGAATAAAGATCCAGTAAACAAAAGCAAAACTTATCCAGAAATACTTCAGAGAGCTGAAATATTTGAGCATTGTTTTTTTTTTTTATTTTTTTTTTATTTTATTTTTTTTATTCTTATGTTAATCCCCATACATTACATCATTAGTTCTAGATG
>NW_027826933.1:0-272 GCF_054177405.1 Leptonychotes weddellii | reverse complement strand
TTGCATGCAGTCATGAGAAATAATGCAGAGAGATCCCATGTTCCCTTTACCCAGTTTACCAACGGCACCATCTTGCAAAACTGTAGCACAGTATCACTACCGGAATATTGAAATTGATAGAAACAGGATAGGGAACACTTCCATCACCACGGATGCCCTTTATACACACAATTACTTCCCTCATGTCCCCAGCCCCCACCTCTTAGCCCTGGTAACTCCTAGTCTGTTAAAATTTTAGATAGATAGATAGATAGATAGATAGATAGATAGAT
>NW_027826932.1:0-272 GCF_054177405.1 Leptonychotes weddellii | reverse complement strand
GGCTTCTCTGAACCTTGGCTTTTCTCTGGACACCTCATTCCTGGTTTGCTGTGTTCTTTTCTTTGGATAGGTCGGTATCTCTGATGACCAGGCGAGAGAGCTGTGTCCTGAGCCAGGGAGCCTTTTGGATTCATTTATCTCTCGTGGGGCAACCTCATTACTGGCATTTCTAAGAAAGGCCTAGAGAGAGGTAGGGACCCACTCAAGTTCACACAACCAGTCAGGACTGAGGCAACCCTGGATTCCCAGACCATTTTCTTTTCTTTTCTTTT
>NW_027826931.1:0-272 GCF_054177405.1 Leptonychotes weddellii | reverse complement strand
TTCTAGGAAGAAGTTGCTGCGGCTGAGGTTGAAGAGGTGGCTGCCTGTGTTCTCCTCTAGGATTTTGATGGACACATCCAAACGGCCAACAGACACATGAAAAAGTGCTCAATATCGCTCGGCATAGGGAAATCCAAATAAAAACCTCAATGAGATACCATCTCACACCAGTCAGAATGGCTAAAATTAACAAGTCAAGGAAGGAGAGATGTTGACGGGGATGTGGAGAAAGGGGAGCCCTCCTACACTGTTGGTGGGAATGCAAGCTGGTG
>NW_027826930.1:0-272 GCF_054177405.1 Leptonychotes weddellii | reverse complement strand
TGCATAACATTTAGGGAGATTCTGTATAGGGTATAGTCCTTATCCTCAAGGACTTTTAAATCAGTTGGAGAGCAGGGACATAAAGATAAAGATATCAGGAACAGTGCATGAGACTATATGCTGAGAGGATGGTATAGACAACAAGAGTTGTATGAAGTGGGAGAGCGGAGAGATTTCTGTGGCAAGGAGTGTTGGGATGACGTAGAGCATGGAGGACATAGAACACATCAGGTGAAGTGTGCTCAGGATTAGAGAAGCTGTAATAAGGAGGA
>NW_027826929.1:0-272 GCF_054177405.1 Leptonychotes weddellii | reverse complement strand
TTACAAACTTAATAGTGTGATACGTCCTACTTTACCTGTTAAACTATATTAGAAGTAAATATCATGAATATTGCATATATTTTCTAAGACTATGTGTAAGTACAGGTGAAGTAGTTGGCAGTCTCATTTATAACTGAGGCTCCTTTGTTGACCCTGGCTGTCTTTGTTTGCTGATCTAAGTTTCCTGAAGAAAAAAACAGAACACTCTACATTCTTCACCCAGCCTTTCATATTCCTCTCACCTGTATCAGTTGCTGTAATTGATTTTCCTC
>NW_027826928.1:0-272 GCF_054177405.1 Leptonychotes weddellii | reverse complement strand
CAACAACACTCAGTTTGTTTCCTGCGATTAAGAATTCCTCATATCAATGAGATCATATGATACATTGGACAGGAATTTTTAGGGCTTATTGCCTTTGCTGTGATTTTCCTAGGTATTCAACTTAGCTTCCATAGAAATAAAATCTTTTTGTACTCATATTTCATTGGTTCAGATAATATTTAATAAAATTACAAAGCTGCACTAATTGGCAAACCAGGTTTGTGAACAAATGTGGCTGGCATTTGGTGAAAACAACAGTGTGGGAACATACT
>NW_027826927.1:0-272 GCF_054177405.1 Leptonychotes weddellii | reverse complement strand
ATTCGTATTTGCTGTTTATAGAATTGATATCGGTGTAGCTTTTGAGTTTATAGCCAACATGGTATCCTGAAACATTCTTTTTTTTTTAAAGGTTTTATTCATTTATTTGAGAGAGAGCATGAGCAGGGGGAGCAGCAGAGGGAGAGGGAGAAGCAGGCTCCCCACTGAGCAGGGAGCCCAATGTGGGGCTTGATCCCAGAACCTCAGGATCATGACCTGAGCGGAAGGCAGATGTTTAACCGACTGAGCCACCCAGGAGCCCCCTGAAATAT
>NW_027826926.1:0-272 GCF_054177405.1 Leptonychotes weddellii | reverse complement strand
TCGGGCTCCCTGCTCACCGGGAAGCCTGCTTCTCCCTCTCCCTCTGCCCGTCCCCCTGCTTGTGGTCTCTCTCTCTCAAATAAATAAATAAAATCTTTAAAAAAAAAAAAATCCCAGACGTGAGCCTTCCCCAGGGAGCACTTACACCCGAGGACCCCCCGGATCAGCGGAGCTGCAGGGACGTCGGGAACACTCAGCCCACAGGCCTGGAGTCAGAAAGGCAGGCAGGAGGGTACGTGACCGAGGTCACCGAGTCGGCCCCTGGCAGAGTC
>NW_027826925.1:0-272 GCF_054177405.1 Leptonychotes weddellii | reverse complement strand
GAGGTGCCAAAAGCAAGAATAAGTAAAAATATATAAAAATGGCAGCAAAGTGAATTGTGCAAGACTGTTGAATCTCAGATCTGTACCTCTGAAACAAATAATGCAATATATGTTAAGAAAAAAAAAAGAAGAAGAAGAAGGTAGCAGGAGGGGAAGAATGAAGCGGGGGAAATCGGAGGGATAGACGAACCATGAGAGATGATGGACTCTGAAAAACAAACAGGGTTCTAGAGGGGAGGGGGGTGGGAGGATGGGTTAGCCTGGTGGTGGGT
>NW_027826924.1:0-2467 GCF_054177405.1 Leptonychotes weddellii | reverse complement strand
TTAAAAATAGAGCTACCCTATGACCCAGCAATTGCACTACTGGGTATTTACCCCAAAGATACAGATGTAGTGAAAAGAAGGACCATATGCACCCCAATGTTCATAGCAGCAATGTCCATAATAGCCAAACTTTGGAAAGAGCCGAGATGCCCTTCAACAGATCAATGGATAAGAAAGATGTGGTCCATATATACAATGGAATATTACTCAGCCATCAGAAAGGATGAATACCCAACTTTTACATCAACATGGATGGGACTGGAGGAGATTATGCTGAGTGAAATAAGTCAAGCAGGGAAGTCAATTATCATATGGTTTCACTTATTTGTGGAACATAAGGAATAGCATGGAGGACATTAGGAGAAGGAAGGGAAAAATTAAGGGGGAAATCGGAAGGAGGGATGAACCATGAGAGACTATAGACTCTGAGAAACAAACTGAGGGTTTTAGAGGGGAGGGGGTAGGAGATGGGTTAGCTCAGTGAAGGGTGTTAAGGAGTGCATGTATTGCATAGAGCACTGGGTGTTGTACGAAAACAATGAATCGTGGATCACTGCATTGAAAACTTGTGATGTATTGTATGGTGACTAACACAACATAATAAAATAAAAAAAAATTGCATATCTTAACTACGCTTCCTCAGATTTTGTCCAATGGAAATTATATTTTAATAATTTTTTCCATAATTCTGAGACTGATGGTACCGTTTACTGTAGTAAAAACACATGACTTTGTAATAACTCCATGTATTTTCAAATATAATACCTATTCTAATGTTCAAGTTGACTGACAAGCAAGTAAATTAAAAGAGTACTTTAATATCAATAACATATCTTAAAATGAAAAATTTTGGCAAAAATGACAAATATTTCAGCATTGAATGATGTAGTTTTTACCTGTACTAAAGCTATAAAGCAAAAAAAAAAAAAGTCTGCAAACAAACATGGGACAGGTTTTCTGACCATATTTTTAAAATAATGTACAATTTATGTTTATACCATGTAATTACAGACTTTGGTTCTTGTTCCATAAGTCAAAGTATATTTATGATAGTTGCATCTATCCTATTTGTCAGGCCATGTTAAACATGAAGCATTCCATCAAATAATGCTTTGCCAAAAACTATTTTTGAAGCCAATGAGTTTATTTTTCTTGTACTTTCCAGTTCCCTCAACACTGTATTAGGCTAAGATTTTTCTTAGTTCTTGAAGTAGTCATTTCATATAGCCTATTCTTGCTTCATATCACCTTCTTCCCACAAGGGAATTTTAAAATTTAAAATTTTAATTTTAAAATTAGCAATGCATCTTAATTTTAAAATTAGAATACATTCCCTATAGTTATTTTCATGGTTCATGCTGTTCATAACACCCAAAGACCTGCTTACTATTTTCAGACCATAATTCTAAGAGTAAAGATCATTGCTGATACTTAAACTGTTAACAACAGAGCTCTACTGCAAGAATATCCTAAATATAATGAAATTTGGTAATATGTAAAATCACCTTGGATCCTATCCAGAAAGCATTAACTCTGGAAGTACCACAATACCAAAGATAATTTCACTTTTAATATTGTTTTCTTTCATAGAATTGAGAATATTTCTGAGATTAGATGTATTTTTAAATTCAAAGTGTTTTAGAATTACAATGCCAATAAATAAAGCTCAGGAGGCAAACTAAAAAACAAACAAACAAATAAAACAGATATTCAACTTCTGGTATGGGGAAGAATGTATAGACTTGTTACTCAATGTTCCTTCTAATTACAACTATGAACCAAAGAAATAATGCAATCAAAGGAAAACTCTGAAAGGTAGAAATGGGAAGGCACACTAGTTTGAGACCCCAGAATTGGAAGAATAAGAGTGGCAGAGCATCTTCCATACCCAACCCAATAAAGGAAGGCAATTCCAGCCTGATTATTTCCTGATCCCCAGCATCAACACAAGGTGACTCAGGTATGCTCATTTCTCCCTGGAATCAAATGGGAGTTCCACTGATAACACAAGACAAAGGGAACTCTACAGATAGTAAGAAGATAGGAGAAACTTGCTTCTTACCTGGGCCTGAGGCTCTACACCCTACTCCCACCAAGAGATAGTCTGGTAGTACTGGATAGATTGACAGCACTGCCCAGAAGAATCTGGTCATAACAATCAGGAGATGTCTTCACCCTTAGGCATTTGGGACTCCCCTCCTTCATCTAGTGTCATCAGATGGCCAAATGACACTGACAAGATGGACAGCAAAGGGACAAGAGTTCACAGCAAGTATCTCAGATCAGAAAGCTTTGTCATCCTGTGGACCTAAGAGTCCCTTCCCCTACATTGAAACATCAGGATGGTCCTCCTGGGGGAAATCTTTTTCTCTACATGGGCAGAAGATGCAGGGAGCATTAATAGCTTTAACTGCACCAGATAAACTAAGCAGAGAATTCAATTGTACTTGAAACAATAGCCCACAAA
>NW_027826923.1:0-272 GCF_054177405.1 Leptonychotes weddellii | reverse complement strand
TGCATAACATTTAGGGAGATTCTGTATAGGGTATAGTCCTTATCCTCAAGGACTTTTAAATCAGTTGGAGAGAAGGGACATAAAGATAAAGATATCAGGAACAGTGCATGAGACTATATGCTGAGAGGATGGTATAGACAACAAGAGTTGTATGAAGTGGGAGAGCGGAGAGATTTCTGTGGCAAGGAGTGTTGGGATGACGTAGAGCATGGAGGACATAGAACACATCAGGTGAAGTGTGCTCAGGATTAGAGAAGCTGTAATAAGGAGGA
>NW_027826922.1:0-272 GCF_054177405.1 Leptonychotes weddellii | reverse complement strand
GGCACAAACAATGAATCATGGAACACTACATCTAAAACTAATGATGTAATGTATGGGGATTAACATAAGAATTAAAAAAAAAAAAAAGAAGAAGAAAAGGCCATGTAGGGGAAGATGGTGGTCAAAAGGTACAAATTTCTACTTAAAAGATCAATAAGTACTAGGTGTGTAACGTACAACATGATGGTTATAATTAACATTGCTGTATGATATATAGAAAACTTAAGAGGGTAGATCCTAAGAGTTCTCATCACAAAAAGGATTTTTTTCTT
>NW_027826921.1:0-272 GCF_054177405.1 Leptonychotes weddellii | reverse complement strand
TAATGTATGGGGATTAACATAAGAATAAAAAAACAAACAAACAAAAAAAAATCATTTTTTCAACAACAACAACAAAAAATTATAGTTGACTCTTAAACAAATACAGGTTTGAACTGCACAGGTCCACTTATATGCAATTTTTTTTTGATATAGTACACTACCGTAAATGTATTTTCTCTTCCTTATGATTTTCTTAATACCGTTTTCTTTTCTCTAGTTTACTTTATTATGATAATACGGTATATAGGGGAGCTTGGGTGGCTCAGTCAGTT
>NW_027826920.1:0-272 GCF_054177405.1 Leptonychotes weddellii | reverse complement strand
TCAGATATTTGTCAGAACTAACTGAACTGTATACTTAAAATGGGTGCATCTTATTGTATATAAATTATACCTCAATAGAGTTCACTGTAAAGAAAAAAACTGAACATATTTGTTTTTGTTAATGTTCATTATTATTATTCATAAGATCTATTTTTCATAATAAACTAAACGTGTTTCCTGTATTCCTTTAAAAATCAGTCCTGACTGATTTTAATAATAATTAAAACTAATTATTAGTGGGGTGCCTGGATGGCTCAGTCGGTTGGGCATTG
>NW_027826919.1:0-272 GCF_054177405.1 Leptonychotes weddellii | reverse complement strand
TTCTAAACCTCTGTCATTTGTGGTAATTTAGATTTACTATTCTTGGGGCGCCTGGGTGGCTCAGTCGTTAAGCGTCTGCCTTCGGCTCAGGTCATGATCCCAGGGTCCTGGGATCGAGCCCCACATTGGGCTCTGCTCAGTGGAGAGTCTGCTTCTCCCTCTGTCATTCCCCCTGCTTGTGTTCCCTCTCTCGCTGTCTGTCTCTTTCTCTGTCAAAATAAATAAATAAAATCTTAAAAAAAAAAAAAAAAAAGATTTATTCTTTCTGTCCT
>NW_027826918.1:0-272 GCF_054177405.1 Leptonychotes weddellii | reverse complement strand
CAATGAATCATGGAACACTACATCTAAAACTAATGATGTAATGTATGGGGATTAACATAACAATAAAAAAATTAAAAAAAAAAACCTGCATGCCCTCATTCTAGAAAACAAACACGGCAAGCTCTAAGGTAGTTCAGAACCCAAGAGAATATATCAATGGCCTTTAGGAAGAAAACCAAGAGTTGTTTGAATACATAACTAAAGACTTCTACTGGATAATGTCAGTAGCAAAAGAACTTCTTAGTGTTGATATCTTGGCTGCATCTGCTTTT
>NW_027826917.1:0-272 GCF_054177405.1 Leptonychotes weddellii | reverse complement strand
TTTATTTATTTATTTGAAAGAGAGAGAGAGAGTGAGTGAGAGCACATGAGCAGGGGGAGGGGGAGAAGTAAATTCCTCTGCTGAGGAGGGAGCCCGACGTCCTGGGGCTCCATCCCAGGACCCTGGGATCATGACCTGAGCCAAAGCCATGGGCTTAACTGACTAAGCCACTCAGGCGCCGCAGAGCTCCAGATTCTTTTTTTTTTTATTTTTTTATTCTTATGTTAATCCCCATACATTACATCATTAGTTCTAGATGAAGTGTTCCATGA
>NW_027826916.1:0-272 GCF_054177405.1 Leptonychotes weddellii | reverse complement strand
GGGACCATGCCCGGGGCCCC
Source organism: Leptonychotes weddellii (assembly GCF_054177405.1). Taxonomy (NCBI): domain Eukaryota; kingdom Metazoa; phylum Chordata; class Mammalia; order Carnivora; family Phocidae; genus Leptonychotes; species Leptonychotes weddellii. The sequence goes on along the minus strand of NW_027826916.1, from coordinate 252 downwards.
TGGGCTGCGACGGACATCGGTGTCACCTGGGGCCAGCAGAGCCAGAGACGCGCCCCCCCGTGCGGGCAGAATGTGTCCAAGATTTCTGTCAGCGAGGGTGTGCGCCAGCGCACAGAGGCGGGACGTCCTATAGTGAACCGCACATCTGTGCGCAGCCGCCAGATGGGCCCCGGAGCCGGGGTGGTCCTCAAGGTGACACAGCCCACACCGCGGGCATCCTGATCTTGGGGTGCACGCATGTTACTGTCAGGC
>NW_027826915.1:0-272 GCF_054177405.1 Leptonychotes weddellii | reverse complement strand
TGACCCTCTTCCCTCTCATGCTTTTCTCTCTCTCTCAAATCAATCAATCAATCAATCAATCAATCAAATCTTAAAAAAAACAAACTGTGGCTTTGCCAAGCTCAAGCTTCCTCAGCTGTGATGCAAAGCCACTACAGGGCAGTACCAATCGGCGCCCAGCCCAGCATCACCCCGTGGATTGGGAGAGAGAGCAAACCAATGTGAACGAGAAGCTCAGTGGTTCCAGCAATAAAGTCATTTATCCCTGACCCACGAGTCTCATGTCTTTTGCC
>NW_027826914.1:0-272 GCF_054177405.1 Leptonychotes weddellii | reverse complement strand
TGGGAAAATGGGGGTAGGAAAACTCTGAACTGCTGCCCAAGGTTCCTGCTCCTCGTGTACGTGTACTGTGAGTCCGTGCTCTCACAGCGCTGGCGAGTTCTTGTTTGCTTCTCTAGACAGTAACAGAAAAGCACCACTGCTCAGTAAGAACCTTGAATAATTTAAAATTTTGGTCTAGTTTCTCAAAGGGCCCAGAGAAGGAACGTGTGACATTTCTCCTGGTTTGTATGTTCTCTAAGAAGTCAAACTGCTGTCCGCTTTGGTAAAGAAAC
>NW_027826913.1:0-2468 GCF_054177405.1 Leptonychotes weddellii | reverse complement strand
AGACTAAAGAATCATAGTAATAAAGCCATGAATTCTATGTGCAGTATTCCCCTAGTGCTGGAGTTCTGCTGTTCTCATTGATCGGTAAACTTGGTCTTGGCTGGCTGTTTTCGCTGATCTTCTGGGGAGGGGCCTGTTGCCGTGGTTTCCAAATGTCTCTGCCGCAGGCAGAATTGCCCCGCCCTTGCCCCCTCTTGGCTAAGTAATCTGCTCGGGTTTGCTCTCCGGGGCTTTTGTTCCCTGCAAGCTTTCCGTACAGCTTTGGAGGCGGAGAGTGAAAATGGCGGCCTCCCAATCTCCGCCCCAGAGAAGCCGAGAACTCGGGGCCCCGCTCCTCAGCGAGTCCCCAGAGAAAAGCCATCAGTCACTCCCGTCTCCCCGGTCTCCGGCTGCACTCCGTGCTCACCCGGCCTGTGACCGCGCGTTTCTATCTCTGGCACCTGACACCGCATCGAGCCTCCAAACCCAGCAGATCCCTGCGGTGCACTCCCTCGCGTCTCCTCCCAGGGGAGGAAGGTGAGTCTCCCCGGATCTGCTGCTTGTTGGGTCCCTGCTGGAGGAGCAGTGGCCCGACTGTGCCGTGGATCACGGTTTATGGTTACCCCGAGCTGAGAGCCCGCGCCTCGGCTCCGCCTCTGCAGCCGGCTTCCCTGCTCTGTTTCCTGGGACCTCTGCCACACTCAGCATCCCTGGTCTTTCTGTGACCCCGAGGGTCCTGAGACCACACTGTCCCAGAGGGTTCCACCCCCTGCTTAGCCACCAGAGTGACGTCCCTCGGCGGAGCAGACTTTTAAAAGTTCCGATTTTGTGCTCTGTGGTTCTATCACTTGCCAGAAGCGGCGGACGGAGGCCCCTCCCCCGCCATCTATCCTCCCGAATATCGCCTCGGATTCACTTCTCCGCACGTCCTACCTTCCAGAAAGTGGTCGCTTTTCTGATGAGAGAGTTGTTGCTATTTCTTTCTTCGATCTCCTGTTGAGTTTGTAGGTGTTCAGAATGGTTTGATCCCTATCCAGCTGAATTCCTGAGAGGAGATGAAATCCAGGTCTCCTACTCCTCTGCCATCTTGCTCCGCCCCCAGTTCATTGAATATATTTTAAATAGCTAGTTTAAAATCTTTGGTAAGTCCAATGTCTGTGCTCTCTCAAGGACAGTTTCTATTGACTACTTCTTCCCTCCTGTGTATAAGCCACATTATCTGGTTTCTTTGTATGTATGGTTGACTTTTTTTCTGTTTCTTTTGTAGTTGTTGAAAACTGGACACTTTAAATAATATAATATGGCAGCCCTGGATATCCGATTTCTCCTTCCCAGCATTTTTTATTGTTGCTGTTTGTTTAAAACTTTCCTGAATTCTGGGGCACCTAGGCAGGTCAGTTGGTTAGGCATCTGCTTTGGCTCAGGTTGTGATCCTGGGGTCCTGGGATTGAGTCCCACATTGGACTCCTGCTTCACAGGGAACCTGCTTCTCCCTCTGCCTCTCTCTCTCTCCTCTCATGAATAAATAAATAAAATCTTAAAAAAAAAAACAAAAAAAAAACCCTTTCCTGAATTCTGTAAAGTTTGCATTCTTTGTCATGTGTGACCATTGGAGTCCGTGCTTGGTTAGCTTAGTGGGAAACTAATGATTGGATAGAGTCTTCCTTACATGCCTTAAACCAATAATTCTCTTGCATTTGCCAAGAGGCTCTGTGTATGTTTGGGCATGCTTTCAATGTTCCAGCAGGCATTTTGCAAGTTTTCCAATGCCTTCACTTCCTGCTTGTATAAGGCCTTAGGGTCAGCCAGAGTTGAGAGATTAGGTCCTTCTCATATCTTTCTTGGGCATGTACACAATTCTATAAATGTATGTTGCACCTGAATTCCCAGGAATATATGAGAGCTTTTCAATATCCTTTATGGGCATCTTATACTCCAGCTTTTAAGTTTTTTGGTCAGCTTCAAAGCCCCAAATGTTATTGCTGCCATAAACAGCTGAGATGTTAAATGTTTGCCACCAGTTGTGTTCAACATAAGCCCTGGGGGAAATAATTGTTTCCAGTGAGTAAGCTTCTAGATCCTATAGGTCCTGACAGTAAACTCTTAGGTCCAACCCTGTGAGTGGGAGTTTCCAAGGAACTTCTAGACAGGTCACATTGTGACAGTTCTCTGGGAATGTGGCTTTCAGGAAACTCAAAACCTATTCTTTCTCTTCAGTGGCTTCTAGGATTCATTGTAATTGTGGGGCAGTTGGTTTTTAAGGCTACCACAGAGCCAAGGAGAGGGGCAACTAAATTGCCACAAAGCTCACTGTTCTTATGAAGATTCAATTGTATCCAAGATCTATAAAGAACTTCTCAAACTCAACACCCAAAAAACAATCAAGTCAAAAAATGGGCAGAAGACATGAACAGACACTTCTCTGAAGATGACATACCAATGGCTAACAGACACATGAAAAAATGTTCATCATCATTAGCCATCAGGGA
>NW_027826912.1:0-272 GCF_054177405.1 Leptonychotes weddellii | reverse complement strand
GCAGGGAGCCCCATGCGGGACTCGATCCCGGGACTCCAGGATCATGACCTGAGCCGAAGGCAGTCGCTCAATGGACTGAGCTACCCAGGCGCCCTGTATGTAGATTTTTAAATGGTAACAAATAATTAAATGGAGAAAAATAATTTCTCATGAGAAGGATATCATCTGTAATCCATTAAAATACTATAATTTTAGCTATAATGTATTTCTTTTGTTATTGATCAGTTCTTTAAATTTGGATTCTACTTATGTGTTTGACAACAGAAATATGT
>NW_027826911.1:0-272 GCF_054177405.1 Leptonychotes weddellii | reverse complement strand
TTTACTCTTCAGATGGACCTGGGAGGGATGCGTGGGTGGCTCAGTTGTTAAGCATCTGCCTTTGGCTCAGGTCGTGATCCCAGGGCCCTGTGATAGAGCCCTGCGTCGGGCTCCTTGCTCAACGGGGAGCCTGCTTCTCTCTCTGCCTGCCGCTCCCCCTTCTTGTGCTCTCTCTCTCTCCCTGACAAATAAATAAATAAAATCTTTAGAAAAAAAAAAGTATAGACCTGGGATGAACTTTTTTGTGATCAGAGAACTTTAAATCCAATTAT
>NW_027826910.1:0-272 GCF_054177405.1 Leptonychotes weddellii | reverse complement strand
CTTCAGTGCCCCGTTTCTCAGATGCCGACCCTGGGCCGACTCAGTCCTCAAGGCTCTGTTCCCTCACAGAGCACACAACGACAGTTATGGCGCCTTTCCTCTTCTTGTGCTTGATCAAATGCCATCTAAAAGCCTGCTCAGAGGTGAGGTTTATTATAGACGAAGTTATGATCGACTCAGCAACAGAGATTCGGAAGTATGGTTTTTGTTCATTTCCAGCCCTGTGAACATGTTCTTCGGTGGTGATGACATTTCCCCCCAGGTTTATGGAG
>NW_027826909.1:0-272 GCF_054177405.1 Leptonychotes weddellii | reverse complement strand
TTTGTTCAAAAGGTTAATATCTGATCAACCTTTGTAAAATAATACAACAAAATACAAAATAACTCTAAAAAACTGGAGGCCTGAAAGTATGTGGACACATGCACACACATACAAGATCATTTGGATCGGGGCGCCTGGGTGGCTCAGTTGGTTAAGCGACTGCCTTCGGCTCAGGTCATGATCCTGGAGTCCCGGGATCAAGTCCCGCATCGGGCTCCCTGCTCGGCGAGGAGTCTGCTTCTCCCTCTGACCCTCCCCCCTCTCATGTGCTC
>NW_027826908.1:0-272 GCF_054177405.1 Leptonychotes weddellii | reverse complement strand
CAGCGCGGGCCACGGCCTGCCTGCCAAGTTTGTGATCCACTGTAACAGTCCGGTCTGGGGTGCAGACAAGTGTGAGGAACTTCTGGAAAAGACGGTGAAGAACTGCTTGGCCCTGGCCGACGATAAGAAGCTCAAGTCCATCGCGTTCCCATCCATTGGCAGTGGCAGGTAAGGACACACGGCTTGTGATGTCATTACCGGATGTACTGATCTGCATATGTGGCCCATAATCGTGGAGCTCTGGCTGGTACGAGGTCCGCTGAGGCTGTCCT
>NW_027826907.1:0-272 GCF_054177405.1 Leptonychotes weddellii | reverse complement strand
TACAAAAAAAAAAGAGCATGCTTCATTGCATCTCCCATTGGCTACATCCCTCCCTCCTTCTCTTATTTTCCACGTGGCCCACACACCCTGGAGAGGTGATGAGAGTACACTATGGTCAGATCCTGACGCCTGCAGGGCACATTGCCCACCCCAGACAATGCGGCCACCCTGCTGGGGCCTGGCAGTGGTGTGGCTAATGTGGTATTACACGGTTCCCACGGCAGGACCCGGACCCTATCTGTATACAGTAATAGTCACGGACCGGATCCACC
>NW_027826906.1:0-272 GCF_054177405.1 Leptonychotes weddellii | reverse complement strand
GTCAGCTCCCCTGGTTTCCTTCAAGAATCCAGGTGAGGCAACAGCTCTTCTTTACCTTCAGGAAGAAGGCAGTAGCCAGGGACCAAGCTGAACCATGTTCTATTCAAAGGCTCAGTTCAGAAGATTGGACCATTATATTTGCTCACATTTCATCAGTCAAAGCAATTTGTGTGGCCAAGCCTGACAGTGGGTAGGGAAAGTTTATGCAAAGGTAAGAGGGGACATAAATATTTGGGAACAGAAGTACAGTCTTCCTCTGTTATGTTAACCTT
>NW_027826905.1:0-272 GCF_054177405.1 Leptonychotes weddellii | reverse complement strand
TGGGCGCCTGGGTGGCTCAGTCGTTAAGCGTCTGCCTTCGGCTCAGGTCATGATCCCAGGGTCCTGGGATCGGGTCCCGCATCGGGCTCTCCGCTCAGCGGGGAGCCTGCTCCTCCCTCTCCCACTCCCCCTGCTTGTGTTCCCTCTCTCGCTGTGTCTCTCTCTGTCAAATAAATAAATAAAATCTTTAAAAAAAAAAATTTTGTTTTCCTTTTTCTATCTTGATGAAAAAATCTGGATTTTCTTAATACTATAGAACTAATAAATCCTGA
>NW_027826904.1:0-272 GCF_054177405.1 Leptonychotes weddellii | reverse complement strand
GTTAGGTTGTGTACTTGAGACCTTTCTTCAGAACAACTTTTTTATTCAAATACTTCAAAAATGTACCTATAACCTCTGAAGCTACCCTGAAACTATGAAGCTTAAGAACACAGTGCTGTACCTGCTGTTGTATTGTATTGTAAGTTGTGTAGATGTGCTGTTGGATTAATTTGGCTATTACTTTACTGTTGATTTTTGCATTTTTATCAATAAGCAAAATGTGGCTAAAGTTTCTTATATAATATTTTCTTATTTAATCATACATATTTTTT
>NW_027826903.1:0-272 GCF_054177405.1 Leptonychotes weddellii | reverse complement strand
CCTTAAAAAAGAAAGAAAGAAAGAAAGAAGGCCAGTGTGGTGAAGTATACTGGGTAAGAAGGTAAGTAATGGGGACGAAGCTAGAGATTTGACAGGGACCTGAGCAGGTAGAGCAGTAGTTCTCAAAGTGGGGTCCCCAGACCAGCAGCAGCATCCTTAGGGATGTGCGAGTGATGCAAATTCTCAGGCCCCCATCCCAGACCCACTGAATCAGAGGCCCAGGGGTGTGGCCTGGCAGTCTGGAGTTTTAACCAGCCCTCCCAGTGATGTGG
>NW_027826902.1:0-2468 GCF_054177405.1 Leptonychotes weddellii | reverse complement strand
AAATTTATAGGGAACCAGAAAAGACCCCAAATAGCCAAAGGAATGTTGAAAAAGAAAACCAAAGCTGGAGACATCACAATCTTGGACTTCAAGCTCTATTACAAAGCTGTAATCATCAAGACGTATGGTACTGGCACAAAAACAGACACATAGATCAATGGAACAGAGTAGAGAAACCAAAAATGGATCCTCAACTCTATGGTCAACTAATCTTTGACAAAGCAGGAAAGAATATCCAATGGAAAAAAGACAGTCTCTTCAATAAATGGTGTTGGGAAAATTGGATAGCCACATGCAGAAGAATGAAACCAGACCATTTTCTTACACCATTCACAAGAATAGACTCAAAATGGATGGAAGACAGAAATGTGAGACAGGAATCCATCAAAATCCTAGAGGAGATCACAGGCAGCAACCTTTATGACCTTGACCACAGCAACATGTTGCTAGACACGTCTCCAAAGGCAAGGCAAACAAAAGCAAAAATGAACTATTGGGACTTCATCAAGATAAAAAGCTTTTTCACTGCAAAGGAAACAGTCAACAAAACCAAAAGACAACCAACAGAATGGGAGAAGATATTTGCAAATAACATATCAGATAAAAGGCTAGTATCCAAAATCTATAAAGAACTTGTCAAACTCTACACCCAAAGAACAAATAATCCAATCAAGAAATGGGGAGAAGACATGAACAGATATTTCTCCAAGGAAGACATAGAAAGGGCCAAGAGACACACAAAAATATGCTTCACATCCCTTGTAATCAGGGAAATACAAGTCAAAACCACAATGAGATACCACCTCACACTAGTCAGAATGGCTAAAATTAACAAGTCAGGAAACAGCAGATGTTGGCGAGGATGCAGAGAAAGGGGAACCCTCCTACACTGCTGGTGGGAATGTAAGCTGGTGCAGCCACTCTGGAAAACAGTATGGAAGTTCCTCAAAAAGTTGAAATTAGAGTTACCCTAGGACCCAGCAATTGCACTACTAGATATCTACCCCAACAATTCAAAAGTAGTGATCCAAAGGGGCACATGCACCCCAATGTTTATAGTAGCAATGTCCATAATAGCCAAACTGGAAAGAGCCCAGATGTCCATCAACAGATGAATGGATAAAGAAGATGTGGGTGTTATACACACACACACACACACACATATACACACAATGGACTATTACACAGCCATCAAAAAAAAGAAATCTTGCCATTTGCAACGAGGTGGATGGAACTAGAGGGTAGTATGCTAAGTGAAATAAGTGAATCAGAAAAAGACATCATATGATCTCACTGGTATATGGAATTTTAAAAACAAGGCAGAGGATCATAGGGGAAATAAAAAAAAAAATGAAACAAGATGACACCAGAGAGGGAGACAAACCATAAGAGACTCTTAATCTCAGGAAACAAACTGAGGGTTGCTGGAGGGGAGGTGTGTGGAGGAATGGGGTACCTGGATGATAGACACTGGGGACATGTGTTGTAATGAGCACTGGGTATTATATAAGACTGATATATCACAGACCTGTACCTCTGAAACAAGTAATACATTATATATTAACTGAATTTAAATTTAAAAAAGAAATGCTTTATATGCTGGAAAAAATTCTGTTAAATTTCTTCCTTTCCTGGGCGCCTGGGTGGCTCAGTTGGTTAAGCGACTGCCTTCGGCTCAGGTCATGATCCTGGAGTCCCTGGATCGAGTCCCGCATTGGGCTACCTGCTCGGCAAGGAGCTTCCTTCTCCCTCTGGCCCTCCCCCCTCTCATGTGCTCTCTCTCTCTCATTCTCTGTCTCAAATAAATAAATAAAATCTTTAAAAAAAAAATTTCTTCCTTTCCTTATCAATGTTGCACATAGTTTAACTAAACAATTTTCTAGATCGGCCACAAAAGAAGTTTCTTCGAAATTGTAATATAGTTACTTAGGTATTAAACAAAGACTGAGATCCTTTTATTTATAGAAAAAAGGAAAAGGAAAAGAAAAAGGAATGGAAAGGAAAAAGGGAAGGGAGGGGAAGGGAAGGGAAGCAAAACAAAACTGCTTTTCTTTCTTTCTTTCTTTATTATTTATTTATTTATTTATCTTAATTTTATTTTATTATGTTATGTTAGTCACCATACAATACATCCTTAGTTTTTGATGTGGTGGTCCACGATTCATTGTTTTTGTATAACACCCAGTGCTCCATGCAGTACGTGCCCTCCTTAATACCCATCACTGGGCTAACCCATCCCCCCAGCCCCTCCCCTCTAAAAACCTCAGTTTGTTTCTCAGAGTCCATAGTCTCTCATGATTCATCTCTCCCTCCAATTCCCCCTCCTTTTCATTTTTCCCTTCCTTCTCCTAATGTCCTCCATGCTATTCCTTATGTTCCACAAATAAGTGAAACCATATGATAATTGACTTTCTCTGCTTGACTTATTTCTCTTAGCATAATCTCCTCCAGTCCCATCCATGTTGATG
>NW_027826901.1:0-13481 GCF_054177405.1 Leptonychotes weddellii | reverse complement strand
CAGCATTGTTTGTAATACCAAAACAACACAGGCTTCTTTTATTTTATTTTATTTTTAGATTTTATTTATTTATTTGAGAGAGAGAGAATGAGAGACAGAGAGCATGAGAGGGAGGAGGGTCAGAGGGAGAAGCAGACTCCCTGCCGAGCAGGGAGCCTGATGCGGGACTCGATCCTGAGACTCCAGGATCATGACCTGAGCCGAAGGCAGCCGCTTAACCAACTGAGCCACCCAGGCGTCCCCAACACAGGCTTCTTATAAACAAGTTTGTCAGTCAAACTGAAACTGGTGAAATAATATATGACACATCCAGACAATGGATTTCACGCAACATTTTAACGCACTTCACGCAGTTTTGTGTATATCAAGGTAGAAAGGTCTCCAAAATACACTGTTTAAAAAAAGTCAAAGTACAGGGCCCCTGGGTGGCTCAGTCAGTTAAGCACCAAATCTTGATTTCAGCTCAGGTCATGATCTCAGGGTCGTGAGATCGAACCCCGTGTCAGGCTCAGGGCTCAGCGTGGAGTCTGCTTGTCCTCCTCCCTCTACTCCATCCCCACCCCCCCGCTCACTCTTTCTCTTTCAAATAAATAAATAAATAAATAAATAAATAAATAAATAAAATCTTTCTTAAAAAAAAATCAAAGCGCTATACATGAATACTAAGATACCACTTATGGAGGCGGGGTGGGGAAATACACAATTATGTATTTCAGACTGCATGGACAATCTCTGAAAGCACACACCAGAAACATGTTAAGTCAGTGGTATCTCTGGAGAGAAAAACTTGGCAGATAGCAAACTGGGGCAGGGTGTGGGGGGGACTTTTCACTCACTATAACTTTTGAATTTTTACCTTGTACATGATTTACCCAGTCAAAGAAAAAGATAACATGAAAAAAAAAAGCAGTGTGGAACAATATATAATTTGGAGTAAAAGAGCTGGTTTCAAGCTGTTATTTAGTGCCAGGATAATCTCAAACAAGTGATTTTCCCCCTCCAAGTGTTTGTTTCTTTGGGGAAATATAGGGATAATAGAACATTGTTGGGAGGACATTGAGATATTGGATATGAGAATGCTTATAGTAAAATGTTTCCATGTGTCTAAGTATAAGGCATGGGAAAACCCACCTGTCCCCAGATCCGGTCATTACTCAGACTGGAACGAAGTCTCACACTCTGGGTTGATGTCACAAAGGATCTGTAGTGGTTCCAAACCTTGCTACATATTGAAATCAAATGGGGAGCTTTGTGAGAAGTTCTGTCTCCCATCCACTCAGATTAAGGAGTCTGCAGTATGGCTGCTCCTTTAGGTGAGATGAGCACACGCCAAGGTCTCGAAACCACTAGTCGAGTGGAAGAACATTTACACAGTTAGTTATGGAATGGAGGTTCACGCCTCAGTACCCTCATCAGTATAAATAGCAAGTTAAATGTCTATATATTTTACTAGTTGTAATCTCTGAAGAACTTTATGTTTTGAATATCCTGTGATTCTCATTCTAGTCAATTTGTGTCACCTATGAAGAAATCCCTGTCCAGGATAGTTGGGGGAATGAAGAGGGTCAGAGATTATGTATTAGTGGTGTAAGGAGGAATGATTCTAAGATTCGGTCCTGACAATGAGGACAGTGCCAGGTATCTAAAGACGCTATTTTGACACACAGTACAAATATCTGTGAGCCATTCTGGCACTAGATGAACTTTGTATTTCAATTCACCTGAACCTGATTCTGTCTAGAACCCTTAACAGGTGGGCAATCTTACTAAATATCATGGATCAACCTCCACTGTGCATTCTTGGTTAATGATCAAAGATTTAAAAGTCTGGCTCTAAAACTGAATTGCTTAAGGATACTACACCATTAACTTATTCATTCACTTATGTAATACTTAATATCCAAATATTTGGAGAGCACTTACAATTTTCCAACTACATGTGTCCATATTTGCAAGGAATTATAGGTATAAGTTATTTACTTCATCAAGAAGTAAAATAATGTAGATATGTGGTACACAAAAAGTTGCTAAACACATCACTAATCATCAAGAAAATGTACATCAAAACCACCATGAAATATACTTCCCACCTGTTAGAATGGCAATTATCAAAAAGACAAGAAATAACAAAGTGCTATCAAGGATGCAGAGAAAAGGGAACCTCTGTGCACTGTTGGTGGAAATGTAAATTGATGCAACCACATTAATGGAGATTCCTCAAAAAATTAAAAATAGAACTACCATATAATCTAGCAATTCCACTTCTGGCTATTTATCTGAAGAAAACAAAAAGACCAACTCAAAAAGGTATATGCACCTCCATGTTCATTGCAGCATTATTACAATAGCCAAGATATGGAAACAACCAAAGTGTCCATTGATGGATGAATGGATAAAGGAAATGTGGAAGGATATATACATAGGATACTATTCAGCCCTAAAAAAAGTTCTCATCACAGGAAAAATCTTTGTAACTATATATGATGACGGAGGTTAACTGGGCTTACTGGGGTGATCATTTTGCAATATATACAAATATTGAATCATTATGTTGTACATCTGAAACTAATATAATGTTATATGTCAATTATATCTCTACTAAAAAATTTTGTTTGAAAAGAAGTAAAATAATGCTGAGATGTATTTGGCCACAGGTCCTCCTTGGGAGAAACATTGCTTTTGACTCTAAACAAACAAACAACACCAAAAAAAACCCATAACTACATGGGGAAGATTAAAACCAGGAGTTCAAACAATGTCCTTGAGCTCCCCGTCTCTTCCCGCTCTGAGCTCTGCTTCTCTTTGCCATTGGCCACGTTCTCTCCTAGGGCAGAAAGCTTCACAATGGCTTCCAGCCACTGGTGCTTACATCAGCCATACAACTCACACCTCAGAGGAAGACTCTTTTGTTTCTCCTGATAGCTCCATGGAAAAAAAAAAAAGCTCCAGTTTGGGTCATGTGCCTGCCTCTGAACCCATGTTCTGGCCATCAAGATGGAGTCATCTGACTGGCCAGACTCGGGGCTGGGGTGAGCTTAGTCTCACTTAAACAACGTGAAAAGGGACAACAGAAAAGCTGTGTCGGGCTTTAATAGACTGGGTGAGGAAGAGGAGGCAGATGAGGAATAGTAGCTTTGGTATGAAAAAAGCAGGTAGGCTGCGTCCAGTAGGCTGGGGGTAGAGGAATGAAAAGGGAGCAGCCCAGGGCCTGAAAATTGGTCTCAGAGCTGAATGAAAAGATCACTGTGGTTCCACAGGAACCTTAAGTATCACAAACTTTAAATTCAGTAGATGGTCTCCTGGATCATCGAAAGTGTGGCCCAGAACAAAGCTGTGGACCACTATGGGCGGCTGCAGGGATGAACCCAGCAGTCTTTCTTAAAGGTGAAAGATGCAATCTCCTCTTTCTTCAGACCCTGAGTCCTAACCACTATTTGCCATCGCCTAAACCACTGATTGCTTCTCAAAATCTTCCCCTGTCCAACACATCTGAAGGAAATGATACACTTCTATCTGTAAAGTGGTTATTATATCAGTGATTTGGGAGGGAGAAGATGGTGAGATTCTTCAGAAGGAAAAGGCATGCCCCAGGCTGCTGTGGCAGGGACATAAGGATGCTGAGGAGAGGGAAGAGAAAATTACATTTTTAAAAGCCCCCTAGGTGATTCTGCTACAATCCTCCCTCTTTTCTATGTTGCAACTAAGAATCAAGATGGTTCTAAATACAGACTATTAACCCTGTGGGCCATCTCCTGTGACTCTACCCACCTAGTCATGCCAATTGTCGATAAGGCAGGCAATCATAACACAATCTAAATCTCAATACATCCAAAATATCCAGCAGTGACACCTGCAAACATGATGTTAAATTTTTTAACATCATGCCCACCCTCTGACCCAGTAAGTCCACTTCCGGATATTAGCTCTAAAAGAAATGGAAATAATCCGTACAGAAAGAGCTTTAGAGAAGAGATTTTCATTACGGATTTACATATGATAATGAAAAAAATGAAGTGGACTAAATGATCATAGCTGCCACACTGATGGACCACTAGCCATGCATCAGGCTCTTCGCCCATCAACACGTCTAACCCATGGAATTTTCACAACGATCCCGTGAGCTTGGTATTGTTTTTATCTGATGCATTTATTGTTTTGCATTAGGAATTCAAGGCACATGGTAGCAAATACAGATTGCAGTTTTACGTAGCGATTAAATGTAATAATTATGAAGAGATTGTAATAACAGAAAAATTATTCTGTAGTGGTATTAAGTAGGAAAATTAATAGAGGATATGATATCAATTATATACAATATGCACTAAAAAAGGACTTGAAAACATATTAAAATGTGACCAATGGCTATCCTTGGATGGTGAATTGCCTTCTTTGTAATTTTCTATATTCTCTAAACTGTCCATAATGAGCATGATTGATTTTTTTACTGATTTTTAATATTAGTAAAAATAAACCAAATTGATTGTTTAAAAGGTAACTTTGGGGCCCCTGGGTGGCTCAGTTGGTTAAGCATCCAACTCTTGGTTTTTGGCTCAGGTCATGATCTCATGGATTGTGAGATGGCCTGCGTAGGGCTCTGTGCTCAGTGGGGAGTCTGCTTGAAGATTCTCTCCCTCTCCGCCTCCCCCAACTCGTGCATGCTCTCTGTTTCTAGAATAAATAAATAACTCTTTTTTAAAAAAAGGTAACTTCATGTACACTAAAGCATTACAGTGGATTTCCCTGGGTGTGTGGAATTGTGGATTTTGTTCTTTGTAATATTTTTACTTGTAATATTCATTGTTTTTGAGAAAAGGAAAAATAATAAAAGAAACCTATTTAAAATATAAAAAGATGTGGGGAAATGCCACTTTAGGCTCTATAAATCCAAAAAATTCATTCAAAGCATTTTGGGTTTTCTTCCCAGCCCTTTTGCCACCCAATTCTTTGTAACCCAAAATAATAGACATTATCAGTTTTTGCCTCATGGAAAGTCATCCCTTGCAGCATTGTAAGCTATAAAGAGCAGGAAGTCACATTCACCAAGCTGTGCATTTACAAAATGCGGAAAGTCAGGAGTCAGTGTGAGCAACAGCCCTGGTCTGCAGAATGCTTCACCAGTGCATCATAAATGTTAAATGTGGGTGTTGTAACTGAAGACAAAGAAACCTTCAAGTCCTTTGAAAGAGAAGAGTTTTCAACTCTCAGAAGCCAACATAAAGGATTTAAAAGATTAAATAAATAGGATTCCAGAAATAGAATCTTCCATAAGATCTCCCCATTCCCAGCCAGAGAGGTACAGTTTCTGTGGCACAAGGAAAGGACAGATCCTAGGATCACACAGCCTTGTCATTTATACCACCAAGAAACAGGTAGATCTTCCTCTTTCCTTCTCTCCTCAATACAATTCTCTTGGCCCGAGGGTGAAAAGTCATCTTTCACTTGGATTATTGCTATGTCCTCTTTACTTGTCTCAACACTCCCACTCTTTCCTCTCTCTAATCTTTTCATCACAGAAAAGCCAAAGTGATTATTTAAAAACATAAATAAGACCATTTTACCCCCTGCTTAAACCTTTGATGACTGTCCCATTCCAAGGCAAATAAAATGCAGATTACCATCCATGGTCTAGGGAAATCCTGCAGGGTCAGAGCTGCCTTCTCTCCACCCTCATCCTGGGCCACCCTGACCTCACCAGTTTTCCTGCAGCCATACTGGGGTTTTTCTGCTTCTGAAAGTATGCCAAGGTTTTCCCCACTACAAGAGCCTTTAAACCAGCTGTGGCCTCTGGGAACTCTCCCTTCTCTTTTCATGGTTCCAGCTAACTGTCCGCTCCGTTGAAAAGCCTTTCTGATCACCTGATCTGAGCAGCTCTCCTTCTGCCACTGCCCCCCAATACTCTCTACCATGGCAGCCAATTGTTTCCTTCATAGCACTTGTCACAATTGGTAATTATGCATTTCTACCTTTGTTTACTTTTTATCAGCTGTCATCCAGAGTATATGACCCATACTGTATTGTATTGTATTGTATTGTATTGTATTGTATTGTAATTTCCCAGTGTAACTCTAGAAGAATGCCTGGCACTTAGTAGGTCTTCCTGGAAAAAGCAAACAAACAATTTGTTGAATATATGAACTAGCTCAATTCTGCCACATATTCATCATGTGTCCTTGCACAGCTGACTTAACTTCTCTACGTCTCAGTTTCTTCCTCCATACAATGAGAATGCTCGTTACCTATCTATAGAGAAATGCTTGTGAGATGGTTACCACAGTAGCTGCACAGAGCAGGCTCTCCTGTAATTACAGCTCTCACAGTGAAGGTTATTATGGGCTGGGCAGTTAGGAGAGAAATCCCATTTTCATCTTGTGACTTGAGAGGCAGTTTTTGTTCTTCTAACTGGTGATATAAAAATAGCACAGTGCCAGGCACAGAGTGGATGCTTAAGTGTCTGATGATGAATCAATTACAAGATAAAAGCTTTCAAATTTGAACCTTTAAAAAGTTCACCATATGCATTATTTACAATTTTAAAAATTAAATACAACTTGAATGTCAATCAACAGGAGAGGAGGTAGATAAGTCTGGGACATGAATACAACAGAATTGTGTCCCTACATAGACTGGAGTATAAAAACTATTAGTTTTTCATATCTATAGATGAAATTACCAAGGCATAAGGAAAAGAAGAACCTTAACAATAAACAAGTGAATCTGCTTAGAGAAAACAACTACACTTTGTACTAATATGTCCAGATTGGCCATGAATTACCTTCAGATTTACAAGGGGAGCTTAGGTAAAATGAGCATTATCCTAAGAATCAAGGCCTGGCTTCTCTCACTCGGATTCTGGCATTGAGTAGCTACTTGAGCCTGGCCTCTCTCTCAGCCTCTCTCTCAACCTCATTTTGTAAAATGAAAGGCTTGGACTAGATGATCCTTAAAGTTTTGCTAATTCTAGCATCCTGAGAGTTCGACACTTCATTCACCATTCATAGCTCTCATTGTCAACCATAATTTCCCAACTAATAATGATGACTTATCTACATTGCTTAACCTCATGAAATACTCTATCTGATGGTGGAAGAACCCAACTGCGGTCCATAAATGTGGCAAATGGGGCATTACTACACCACCTTAATTCTTTATAATCCAAAACTCATGTTTGCAACCTACAGCATGAGCTCAAATGATTTTGTGTGTAATTTAGACAACCAAATTCAGAAATCTTACATTTTCCAGGTTGGAAAGTTACTCACCAAATAACTGCCAATTCTTACTGGTGACATTACATGATAATCTTATTACCCCTAAAATGTAGTAACAATTAACCAAGTACTCAAATCATGACTTAAAACTTGTAGCAGTATAGAACAGTGGGAATAATGCAGTGTTAGTGTCGGCTAGGCTTGGGTTCAAAACCCAGCTCAACCCTCAGTTGCTATAAAATCATAGGAAAGTCCTATGTGCTACTGTTTCCTGTGGAATGAGAATAAGAATGTCTCCCTCAAAGGGCTATTGGTATAGAATAGGGGCACCTGGGTGGCTCAGTCCTTTAAGCATCTGACTCTTGATTTAGGCTCAGGTCCCCCGTGTCAGACTCTGCCCTCAGTGGGGAGTCTGTTTGAGATTCTCTCCCTCTCCTTCTATCCCTCCCTGCCCCCATGCTCTATTCTATCTCTCTCTAAAATAATAAATAAATCTTTTTTAAAAAGGGCTGTTGCAATGACATTAAGTGACATCTGTAAAACACCAGCCTTTTTGCCTAGTATGCAGTTTCCTTTCCTATTGAAAACTGGGCTCTCTCCATTTGTGGGAGGGCAGAAGGAAGCTCAGAGTAACGGTGGCAGAGGGGCCACAAGCCAATTCCAAAGCCCAATGCCCAAGAAGTCAGCATTTCCTGGTCCTAATCATAGCACAGAATCATGGTTGGTTCACAGCCATGCTTAATGAACAGCCATTCATCTTTCCAACATTTCTGGGCACTTACTCTATTCTAATCACTAATCTGGCTGCTGGAGTTTGAAACAGGAGTAAGATACATTCTTTAAGTTATGGGCCAGTTAGGGAACACTTAAAAAAAAAAAAAAACAAACAAGAAAAAAATGCAGCATGATGGATAGTATTAATGGAGGTATGAGAACACTAAATCCTGCCTAAGTATTTGAGAAAGGCCTCATGGAGGAAGGGACATTAAACTGCCTCTTTAAGGATAAACAGGAACTCACTACATAGAGAAGGGAATTCTAAGCAGAGGAATTATGTTCTCAAGGCCACAAAAGCTCTAATGACTAAAATTGGGTGTGGGGTAGAATGTGGAAGTGTCGACATGTGGAATGCTGGGAAACTGGTACAGTGTCTATGTTGAGGCAGATTGTGTCTTTGAAATAATTACTCTAAAAGTAGGGTATTCCCAGAATAGGAGCAGAAAGACGGAACTACACCAGATAATTGCAGGAATTTGGCCAAAGAAAAGATCTGACCTTAAGCAACGGCAGTAGGAATGGAGAGGGGAAGTAGATTCAAGAATCGTTTAAGAGACAGAGCAAGAAGGATTTGTATCTGACTCTATTGTGGTTGCCTGTTTGCTTCTGTTGCTAAACTGAGCTGATTATATTCAGGGCCATATCTTAATCATCTTTGTCTCCTGCTAGGGCACAGTATCTAGCAGTGGTACATAACAAATGATAAGTAAATGTCTACTGAGTCCATGAGAAGGAACTATTGAGGAAGGCTGCAGATATTTTAGCTTACATATTTGGGTGGCTGATTGAACTAGGAGGGTAAAATAGAAGAGGAGGAACAGCTTGGCATAGAGACAGGACTTGAGTCTAATTCGGGACATCATAAGCATGAGGTAACTATGGGACAACTAAGTAGCAGGTGGATAACTAGTGTTGGGACTCTGGAGACACAGAAAATTGGCTTGGGAATTATGGGAGAGGGAGATGCTCAGGGAATAGGGCAGATAAATCAGATCTCCTATGCACAGTCGGAAATTAAGAGCCTCTCTTTTTTCTTTTTAAGATTTTATTTATTTATTTGATAGAGAGACAGCGAGAGAGGGAACACAAGCAGGGGAAGTGGGAAAGGGGGAAGCAGGCCCCCCACTGAGCAGGGAGCCCGATGTGGGGCTCGATCCCAGGACCCTGGGATCATGACCTGAGCTGAAGGCAGACGGCTAGCCAACTGAGCCACCCAGACGCCCCTAGAGCCTCTCTTAATAGACCTTCCAAGCTCTTCTCTTTTTTCACTACCTACCTGTTCTCTTCCCCCTCCCCTCATCTGGGGACCAGCTCAACCCTCCTTGAATGCCAGCAGACTCAAATTCCCCATGTAGATCTCAGGGGAAACACTCCAATTACTTCTGCAAGGCTTCTGTAACTCCCTATTCTTGCTCACCATCCAGTCACTATAAAGTCTAGATATGATAGAAGGCTGAGACCCACACCTTCCACCATCCCTCTCCATCCTTAGCATTCCCACAGTTTTCCAGTTGAGTAAGAAACTCACAAAGGGTAACTGGGAACCTGGTTTTACAAGAGTAGAAATCATAACTTGTCCAGAAAAGCAATATATACACTATAAAAATTCCTATACAGAGGCAGGAAAACTGATGTTTAATGGCATCAACAATAAAAGGGTTATAGATAATCAATGGCCCACTACTCCACTCTTCCCGATAAATCAAAAATTAGCCTCCCACTTCAAGCACTCTCAAAGATCTCAACTTTCATAGAAAAAGTGAGATGATTTAACCTTGTCAATTATAGGTTCCCACATGATTCTCTAGCTCATAAAAATAATATGACCTTACATTTAGCAGAGGCCATTTTATTTCAGCAAAAATCAAATTGCTTTTTTTTTAAAGATTTTATTTATTTATTTGACAGAGAGAGCACAAGTAGGCAGAGCGGCAGGCAGAGGGAGAAGGAGAAGCAGGCCCCCCCGCTGAGCAGGGAGCCTGATGCGGGACTCGATCCCAAGACCCTGGGATCACGACCTGAGCCAAAGGCAGATGCTTAACTGACTGAGCCACCCAGGCGCCCAAAAATCAAATTGCTTTAATAAATTTATTTCACCGCACATCAAACCATCCCCTGCTGGTAAAAAGAAGGCATAGGTGGTTATTTCTAATTTCGTTAGACCTAGCCACAGAGTTATCAAATGGTGGTCCAAGGCTGCAGATCAAGACAGCACAAGATTAATATCTCAAAATTCAAATCAGAGGCTGAACACCTAGTTCAGCAGTCTGCCCACTAGGCCAGGCTGCCTTTCTCTCTTCCAGTGTTCCTATGGATCTACCACCCCATAAAAATCATCATAAAGAATCTTTTGATTAGAAGAAAGAAAGAGGGGTGCTGGTTAGCTCAGTGGGTTAAGTAACCGACTCTTGATTTCAGCTCAGGTCATGATCTCAGGGTCATGGGATCAAGCCGCATGCTGGGCTACGTACTCAGCAGGGAGTCTGCTTGAGATTCTCTCTCTCTCTCCCCCACTGCCCTTCCCCCTGCTCATGCACACACTCTCTCTCTCTCTCAAATTAATAAATAAATCTTTAAAAAAAAAAAAAGACTCTTAAGAATCTTTTTTTGGGGGGAGAGGGGCAGAAGGAAAGGGAGACAGAGAATCTTAAGCAGGCTCCATGTCCAGTGCAGAGCCCCACACTGAGTCCGACATGGGGCCGACAGAGGGCCCAATCTCACAACCCTGAGATCACAACCTGAGCTGAAATTAAGAGTTGGTCACTTAGGGCGCCTGGGTGGCTCAGTTGGTTGGGCAACTGCCTTCGGCTCAGGTCATGATCCTGGAGTCCCTGGATCGCTCCCTGCTCGGCGGGGAGTCTGCTTCTCCCTCTGACCCTCTTCCCTCTCATGCTCTCTCTCATTCTCTCTCTCAAATAAATAAATAAAATCTTTAAAAAAAAAAAAAAAAAGAGTTGGTCACTTAACTGACTGAGCCACCCAGGCGCGCCAACTCTTTAAGAATCTTAAAGAAAGAAAGGGCATCTAAACATCTGTGATTAGGAAACAAGGCCCAGACAGGTTAAGTGATTTGCCTAAAGTCATACAGATATTGGGAAGCAGGGCTACGTATAAGCACAGAACTTTTAATTCATTTTGCAAAAATTGTGGCTCTTACTATTTTTATAAAAATCATGACAATTCTTAACATTTATGATGTATTAAACTGCTAACCATTTGTTCTAAGCATTAATTTTGTAATCCTATGATATACTCATTTTACTGGTAAAGATACTGAGTATTAAAATATGTTAAATAATTTACTTACAGCTACATAGCTAGGCAAGTAAAGGAGCCAGAATTTGAATCCAGGTCTGTATGACTAAGTCCAAATTCCTTACCACTATGCAATGTTGCCCACAATATCACAGAAGTTCAGAATCTGAAGAACCTTATTGATCATCTTCTTAATCCCCTACTGCATTCATGAACAATCCTCCACATCTCTGATACATAATGATCCAACCTCTGCTTGAACACCTAGTGATAGAAAATGTACTGCCTAAGAAGGCACCTAATGTTATTTTAGGGCAACTGAAGCTCACTTCCCTGAGTCTTCCACTCACTAGTGTAAGCTCTGGATAATAATGGAGCAGTGTCCCGAAAGGACTTTAGAAAGAACAAGGAAGGAAAGAGATGGCAACTCCAAGGACAGCAAGTTAAATTTATGTGGTCATATGCAGACAGATGCAACCTTTCTGGTCTTATTTCTCTCTGGTCTCATGGAAATATTAATCCAGCAACAATTCAGAGAAGGTATTCCAATGTGGGATGGATAGCTGAAATCCTCAGGACCAGGCATATTTATCAGCTGGTTCCTGTGCCATGAACAATTCACAAACCCTGAAGGAACATCCAGGGACATCTCAGCAGTGGGTGTCAGTTAACAGTTTTCCAGTCACTTCCTGAAGAGAATGTATAAATACAGCCTCCAAAAGCTCCCAAATTCACCAATTGGTAGGATATTTTTTGAAAGACATCTGGCTTAATGTGAAAGTTAACTGAAACCTGCTGATGGGACTATGAAGGCTCTCTGGTGGCTTATCATTACAAGATCCAATGAAAACCCCAACTCATTCTCTCCTTTTGCTCTTTCTTTAGAGCTGTTAATGTGCCCATCATGGGGCTTAAACAACACTCAGAGTGTGTATAAATGTGTAATAGCACATAACAGACCTAATAACACTGGGATTGGGAATTAAAATTAGTCTTTTTCCAGTTTGGGTGTGAGGGTCTTTGAAGAGTTTTATCTAAAATAGAATAATAGCAGGGTGCCTGGCTGGCTTAGTTGGTAGAGCATGTGACTCTTGATCTCAGAGTCATGAGTTCAAGCCCCACAGGGGGCACAGAGCTTACAAAAAAAAAACCAAAAAAACAATAACTGCTACTATGTTAAAGCTAAATTGATTGCTTAATGATTACAGAGTTTCTGTTGAAGATAATAAAATGTTTTGGAAATATTTGAAATATGCCACTGAATTATATGCTTAGATGATTAAAAATGGTTAAAATTTTTTATGTTATATATATTTTACCACAATTTAAAAAAATAAACAATGCAATATTCTAAAAACCAGTGAATTGTATACTTTAAGGTGATAAATTATATGGTATGTAAACCCAAATGGAACCTCAGATATGATTTAGTCCAGAGCTCATTTTATAATTGAAGAAATAAAGGCCCAGAGAGGAGAAGGGAATCTCCAAAGGTGGTACACATTTTTCTGTTAAAAATACTTCATTTTAATTTTACATTATGTGTATTTTCCACAATAAAAAGTACTTTAATTTGTATTTTATAACAGACCAGACTCACAGAAATTCACTGCATCTTAATAAATCTTAATGAATAATATTATAAAATATAACTGATTGCTTAAGATTTGCTTGATCCCCAGACTGCTAGAAGATGTCTTAAATAGGAAATACCTGAATAACTTCTCTTTAATAGTGAGCCATAAGACCACTTGAATTCCAAGACAAGGCAAGAATTCTCAGATTCCTGAGAGGAGAGGAAAGCATGCCCACTCACACCCTGACTGACACCCTCCTTTTGAAGCCTTCACAAAAGAACCCTGAGGTCTTGGCCTTCAAGTCTTTGTCGGATGAGTGTCACTAGTCCCCAAATGGTGTTGAACAAAAAGAAGCTCAGTCACATCCCATGAACAACTTATACATTGATGGTTAGTCAGAAAATAAAGAGGTTCTGAGCCAAGTAAAGAGCTAAGCACACTTCCTCAATAATTCAAGCTAAAAAAAGAGAAATCGTCACATAGGAAAGTAAAATGGAAAGTTTAGCAAAAAGTATTGCGCCCAATAATTCTTTTTTTTTTTATTTTTTTATTGTTATGTTAATCCCCATACATTACGTCATTAGTTTTAGATGTAGTGTTCCATGATTCATTGTTTGTGCATAACACCCAGTGCTCCATGCAGAACGTGCCCTCCTTAATACCC
>NW_027826900.1:726-1000 GCF_054177405.1 Leptonychotes weddellii | reverse complement strand
CGTGCCCTCTTTAATACCCATCACCAGGCTAACCCATTCCCCCACCCCCTCCCCTCTGGAACGATCAGTTTGTTTCTCACAGTCCATAGTCTCTCACCGTTCATCTCCTCCTCCGATTCCCCCCCTTCATTTTTCCCTTACTGCTATCTTCTTATCCTTCTTCTTTTTTTTTTTAACATATGATGTATTATTTGTTTCAGAGGTACAGGTCTGTGATTCAACAGTCTTACACAATTCAAAGCGCTCACCATAGCACATACCCTCCCCAATGTCT
>NW_027826900.1:0-626 GCF_054177405.1 Leptonychotes weddellii | reverse complement strand
CCACCAGACACTGGTTGACCACATAGAAACAGTGGTGTTATCTTTAAATCCTCCTTCTTTCATGTCTGTTTTAATCAACCACAAGTCATGAGGATTGTATTCATAATTATTTCTTGAATTTGTGCATTTCTTTCCCTCTCACTGCCTTTATAAAGAAGAAAGCAACTGTTCCCCTCTCAAGTAAGATAATTCTTGAGGATAATCATTTCCCTTGGACTACTACAAGTTAACAATGATGCTAATCCCTGACTCCAGTCTTGACCTCCACACTTTCTTCTCCAAACTGCAGCAATCTAAAGTGAAGTTCTGAAGGAAAATTCTGCTCACCTTACAACATTTTAAATCCTTTCAATTGCCCTTAGAATAAGTCCATCTTTTTGAGGACAGTTGATGTGACTCAACACTTTCTTACATTGGCAGCCCTTCCCTCTCATGTCCACATCCACCACAATGACCATGAACTTCATCTTTCTGGCTGCTAGGTCTTTGTCCATGCACTTTGCTCTGGAGCACTCTGCTCTCCTCTTTTCCTTGCCATATCCTCCTCATCTTTTTGGTCCCAGTTTAAACATCAATTTCTTTAGGATATCTTCCCATCCCACCCCTAAAACTGTGAGGTGTCTCTG
>NW_027826899.1:0-272 GCF_054177405.1 Leptonychotes weddellii | reverse complement strand
CCCCTTCCCTCTCCCCTACCCCCCACACTCATGCTCTTTCTCAAACAAATTAAATCTTTTAAAAATAAATAAATAAAATAAAATGGTTCCTTTCGGAACCTGGATGGCTCAGTCAGTTAAACAGCTGACTCTTGCTTTCCGCTCAGGTCATGATCTCAGAGTCCTGGGATAGAGACCTGCTTCAAGGTTCTGCACTCAGCGGGGAGTCTGCTTAAGGATTCTGACTCTCCTTACCCCTCTTTCCCTCCCCCAGCTCACTCTTTCTTTTTTTT
>NW_027826898.1:0-272 GCF_054177405.1 Leptonychotes weddellii | reverse complement strand
GGGAGTCACACAAAAACATACAGTCAGGAGGTGGGGATCACTGGGAGCCATTTACAACAGGAGCACCTCCTAGACCAGCCTCACAGGACAGACAGGGCATTCCAAGAGATACCCAGTGCAGAATGCTTAGACAGATTAATAGTCAATCAAGTAATATGTATGCTGGCCCTGTATCCTTTGCATTTTTTTTAAACTGTTCTGTCTCTGATATGAGGAATTCTTAATTGCAGGAAACAAACTGAGGGTTGCTGGAGTGGGGGGTGGGGTGGGAG
>NW_027826897.1:0-272 GCF_054177405.1 Leptonychotes weddellii | reverse complement strand
TGACTGCTTTGTCAGGTAGCTTCAAGGGACAAAGCAATGAATAGCACATGGTCCTTGTCCTTGAGATATTCAGTCTACTGGAGAGATGGACACATCAAGAAACATGCACCATAATGTCACAGGTGACTTGACTTTGAACTGAATAGTATTCAACCATACTCATTAAGTTGAACCTTTGGGGAGAAAACCCCATATATTTTAAACTATATGGACAAAAGATGGAAAACACTGCCACGTTAAGCCTTTATTCCTAATGCCTGCAAATAATAATC
>NW_027826896.1:0-272 GCF_054177405.1 Leptonychotes weddellii | reverse complement strand
GGAAGCAACAAGTAAAAAGAAAATCCCTCGCAAAGCTCAGAGCACAGGTGGACTGAAGCACCCACTTAGTCTTCCTATGAAAAAGTGGTGCCCAAGCAGATGGGGTCCCTCCATCCACCCGTGCCATACCACTTTTGCGGGCGCACAATGAAAAGGAAATCATAAGTAAACGTCCATTACTTAGGTTTGAACTGGTTCTATCTGACAGTGAAGGTGAAAAGGGGAGACGAGAGAATGCTTTGACTCCCCCTACAGGCAAAAATTAGTGTAGC
>NW_027826895.1:0-272 GCF_054177405.1 Leptonychotes weddellii | reverse complement strand
GCACACACTCGGTTTTCGAATCCCGTGAGCATTCCAAGTTTGCGCTCAGAGGAGGTCCTCGTCCGGAGCCCCTGAGTGCCTCCTGAGAACGGTCACACGTTTCCCGGACCACCGCGTCGACACAAAATGAGCAAACCTTCCAGGGTGTCTTAAAAACAAGGACGAGCGTTGATTCGAGCCCAGGTGAGGACCGCTGCCCGGGATAGCGACCTTCACAGATGAGAGAGAGCGTGGAAGGAATGTGTAACATGGGGCCGTGTGTGCTTCCGTGG
>NW_027826894.1:0-272 GCF_054177405.1 Leptonychotes weddellii | reverse complement strand
TTCTGTTAAAATACACATAGAGTACTTAGCATGCTTCAGTAAGCGTTAGCCATTATATTTAAGCCAGGCTGATATATATTGGCTCTTCAACTAGAAGCCTAGCTTCTGAAAATTAAAAAGTGTGTGGTTGGCCTGTTTTATTTGTGAGAAAGAAGAATGTGAATCTGTGGCTCGACCAAAATTACTTCACCCCGTATTTCATGATCATATACACATAGTCCCTCATTCTTCCTTTCCCCTTCTCCGTCACCCTTTCCTATATATACACCTAT
>NW_027826893.1:0-272 GCF_054177405.1 Leptonychotes weddellii | reverse complement strand
GATTCTGTTAAAATACACATAGAGTACTTAGCATGCTTCAGTAAGCGTTAGCCATTATATTTAAGGCAGGCTGATATATTGGCTCTTCAACTAGAAGCCTAGCTTCTGAAAATTAAAAAGTGTGTGGTTGGCCTGTTTTATTTGTGAGAAAGAAGAATGTGAATCTGTGGCTCGACCAAAATTACTTCACCCCGTATTTCATGATCATATACACATAGTCCCTCATTCTTCCTTTCCCCTTCTCCGTCACCCTTTCCTATATATACACCTAT
>NW_027826892.1:0-272 GCF_054177405.1 Leptonychotes weddellii | reverse complement strand
TTTTTTTTTTTTTAAGTCAAAGATTAAAGAACCCCCCACCCCCTCCAAAAAAAAGTTGTAGAGCAGAGAAAAAGCCTTGGAAAATTTAAACTGTGCACTGGTAAAATCTTCCCAGCGAAAGAAAGGAGAGCAAAAGTATGAGTTAATTGTGGCTAATTATATTAGTTTGGTGTCTGAATAGAACAGTTAACTGTAAGAAAGATAATTTGGAAGCTCAAGATATGGTTGGAACTCTCTCTCTCCCCACTTCCTTCCCTCCCTTTCTCCCATCC
>NW_027826891.1:0-272 GCF_054177405.1 Leptonychotes weddellii | reverse complement strand
CCTCTGACCCTCCCCCCTCTCATGTGCTCTCTCTCTCTCTCATTCTGTCTCAAATAAATAAATAAAATCTTTAAAAAAAAAAAAGAAAAATGAGTATAAGCTTTTAAGGAAGCAATTAGGTACTAAGAGTCAAGAACCTTAAAAAGTCTATAACCTTTGGGGCGCCTGGGTGGCTCAGCTGGGTAAGCATCAGACTCTTGATTTCGGCTCAGGTCTTGGTCTCGGGTTGTGAGATCAGCCCCATGTGGAGCTCCATGTGGGGCGCCATGTGG
>NW_027826890.1:0-272 GCF_054177405.1 Leptonychotes weddellii | reverse complement strand
CTCCCTCTCCCACTCCGCCTGCTTGTGTTCCCTCTCTCCTGTCTCTCGCTGTCAAATAAATAAATAAAATCTTAAAAAAAAAAAAAATACTCATGCAAGCACTAGTTTTCTGCACTACCTTCCTGCAGACCCTGCAGCGAGGCTGGCGGGCAGGGTTTGTATGGCACGTTGATATTGCTATGGATATAAAACATTGAACATATTTTAAAAAAAGTACTCAGTTAAGGTGCTACCCTCAGAGAATCGGACTTAACTAATATGGGAGGTAGCCT
>NW_027826889.1:0-2468 GCF_054177405.1 Leptonychotes weddellii | reverse complement strand
GGCGCCTGGGTGGCTCAGTTGGTTAAGCGACTGCCTTCGGCTCAGGTCATGATCCTGGAGTCCCGGGATCGAGTCCCGCATCGGGCTCCCTGCTCGGCGGGGAGTCTGCTTCTCCCTCTGACCCTCCTCCCTCTCATGCTCTCTGTATCTCATTCTCTCTGTCTCAAATAAATGGATAAAATCTTTAAAAAAAAAAAAAAAGAGCAGAGGACAGTGTACGGCGGGCTC
The DNA here is from genome assembly GCF_054177405.1 of Leptonychotes weddellii. Taxonomy (NCBI): domain Eukaryota; kingdom Metazoa; phylum Chordata; class Mammalia; order Carnivora; family Phocidae; genus Leptonychotes; species Leptonychotes weddellii. The sequence goes on along the minus strand of NW_027826889.1, from coordinate 2,240 downwards.
GTTCACCTTGCGGGGCTCGTTTACCTTGGTACCCCCCAGGGACCCAGCATGTTGCCTATTTATGGTTATGTGTGGCTGGTATTAGGTGGTCCCTCCACTCCAGGCACCTAGGCCAGAGAATGGGAGACGTAGAGTGGGGAAGTGAGCCACTCATCCTCTGAGTGCTTGCTGGAGCCAGCCTGGACAACCCTCAGCTCTGGGATCTCGGGGGCCTGTGAAGCCTCCATCCGCTTCCTGAGCGCAGCCACTGAGGCAGGGTCTGAAAAGGGATGGGTGTGACAGGAGGATGGCGGGGGTGGAGCAGGCTCTGCTCCATGGAGTCTTCCTGGCAGCCAGTTCAGACTGAAAGTCCAAGGAGAAGCAAATTTACAGCTCCCCTGAGCTGCCCCAGACCCCAAGGCAGCACGAAGCCCCAGCTGCCTGGAGTCGTGTTGGGGACGAAGGGGGGCCTCTGGGCCTCCCTTCAGTGGCTCCCAGCTTGGCTGGAGAGTTCAGCCAGTGGCCCACAAGACCTTCTGTGCTGGGAAGTGAGGTGGCCAGGGACTGTGGAGGGTGTGGTGGGGGGAGGGCTTCCTGGCCCTTGGGGAATTGGGAAGGGAGCAAGAATGCTGGAGAACAGATTCCTGCTGGAGAACCAAAGAAAGTCCTGTCCAAAGGCCGATTTGGAGAAACTGAGGCAAGGGCTGCTTGCTGGGCCATAAAGTAGCCAGGAGAACCGGACCTCCAGGTGTCTTCTCTCAACAAGCATTGGCTCTGTAGCCCAGCAGCTTAAAGGGGGTTGTCCTGTAAACAGGGGAGCCCAGATTAGTGGCCTGAGCTCTGCCACTTGCTAGCAGCCGGCTTGGACGCGTGACCAGCCGGCTTGGACGCGTGACTTGACTCCTGAGCCTACGGATGGCAGACGATAGTAACTTCTTCCCACGGCTGTCGTGGGTTATGTAACACTTGGAGGAGGGTGATCAATAAATTCTGGTTGTTATTACTGCACTCACTCTGCTTTAGTATCCCTCCTACTTGTCCTCACTTTGGAGGCCTAGAGACCAAATCTCCAGCATATTCTCCAGACTCCCTCCAGCACCCTCCCCTATTCCCTCTGGGGAGCTGGGCACAGGCTCATGGCACCTTGTCTCTGCCGTTGTAGCTGCCCCGCCAAGCAACTCACCGGAAGACATCATGAGAATAGTGGGGTGTGAATGGAGGTATCTCTGGGCATATGCGCTTGACTGCACTTTGGAGAAACTTGCCCCGGAACACAACTGCGTGAAATGGAGTCACTGTGGGAGTTGCTGGTGGGTTAAGATGCAGATATCAAGCCTATAGGCTCTTTCTACTTAGAAGAATATAGGCCAAGATCTCCTCAAGGGAAGTTTATAGAGGCCTTAGACATACTCGTAAGCATCCAAATGTAGCGAATACTTTCCCAAATGGTTCATGGTTCACTGAGAACCAACAAATACCAAGAACCTATTGCTTGACCCCATAGGCATCCCCTGATCTGTATGTAAGGGAGCTTTTCTGCTCCTGTCTTATTTCATGAACCAGCAAATGAGTTTAATACTTTCAGGAAAGTGTATTTTTCTTGCAGCGAACAAAATTCACAGACTCTGAACTGGAAAGGATCGAGGAGGTCCCGTGAAAGCGAAGGTCCACCCTCGGCTTGCAGTGGCAAGACATACAGTGTTTCTCGATAGAGCAGAGGCTTGTTATAGAGTGGACAGCAAGCTGCATCCGTCCACGCAGTGATATTTATTAGTTACTGGATTGGGCAATGAAATCACTTCTCCTTGAGATTATCTCATCAGTTTGATAAACAACTCCCCTGATCACCCCACCTAGAGAACAAAGCAAAGGAACAAGCTTTGTAAAAAATTACTGTTTGGGTTTTTTTTTTAAGATTTTATTTATTTATTTGACAGAGAGAGACATAGCGAGAGAGGGAACACAAGCAGGAGGAGTAGGGGAGGGAGAAGCAGGCTTCCCCGTGGAGCAGGGAGCCCGATATGGGGCTCGATCCCAGAACCCTGGGATCACAACCTGAGCCGAGGGCAGATGCTTAATGACTGAGCCACCCAGGCGCCCCCAAAATTACTATTTTCTTATTACAAAAATGATCTGTTATCATTGAAAACTAGGAAATATGGCTAAACCAAAACATATGAATGAAAAGCACCCATAGGGACGCCTGGGTGGCTCAGGCGTTGAGCGTCTGCCTTCGGCCCAGGTCATGATCCCGGTCCTGG
>NW_027826888.1:0-272 GCF_054177405.1 Leptonychotes weddellii | reverse complement strand
CCTGGGTGGCTCAGTTGGTTAAGCGACTGCCTTCGGCTCAGGTCATGATCCTGGAGTCCCGGGATCGAGTCCCGCATCGGGCTCCCTGCTCGGCAGGGAGTCTGCTTCTCCCTCTGACCCTCCCCCCTCTCATGTACTCGCTCTCTCTCATTCTCTCTCTCTCAAATAAATAAATAAAATCTTTAAAAAAAAAAAAAAAGGCAGATAGACATTAACGACAGGTCCCTTACACAGAACAAACTTGAACTGGCAGAAGACTTCTCAATATTTAT
>NW_027826887.1:0-272 GCF_054177405.1 Leptonychotes weddellii | reverse complement strand
CAGACATCCACCACAGGCTTCTCCAACCCCCCTGACTCAGACCCGCAGCCTCCCTGACTTGTCTAGCACCGACCGGCCCCTCTCCATTGCCCAGACTGTTCTGTTGCTATTGCTTCATCTCCAGATGACTCAAGCTTTCTGGACTTAGTTTTCATCATTAAAACAAAAGAAAACATTTACCTATATTTTTTATTTATTTATTTTTATTCTTATGTTAATCCCCATACATTACATCATTAGTTTTAGATGTAGTGTTCCATGATTCATTGTTT
>NW_027826886.1:0-272 GCF_054177405.1 Leptonychotes weddellii | reverse complement strand
CTGATGCTCTTGCCCTTAGAAGGGAGCTCCTTCTGCTTTCTAGGAACTGTGCCCTTTCTGCTCCCTCCGCACTGCACAGGCTACCCCTGAGAGAGGCCTTCCTGTTCTCTTCCAGGCTCTGATGAGAGGACCCCTCTTAGGCACCACTAGACGGGTCGGCTGGAGGCCTGTGCGGGGACGTGGGCTGATCCTTGTGCTCTTTGTTCGTGTAATGGGAAGCAGCCCTCAGAAGGACATGTATTTGTATGCAGCTACTCGGATGGCATTGAAAT
>NW_027826885.1:0-272 GCF_054177405.1 Leptonychotes weddellii | reverse complement strand
TTATACTATATGTTAATGAGAATTTAAATCAAAACTTGAAACAAAACAAAACAAACTGTATATTAAAAAAAAAAGAATCCAGAGCAAGCAAACTAAGAAGAAACCCTAGATTTCCAGGGATAGGAGTAGTAGAAGAATAGGCAAGAGGGGAAAGGTTCCCAGGATTTTGGAGTACCAGGGTCATGGCAAAGAAATTTCCGTAATACTCTTAGTAAGACATTTCCTTGTTAATCCTTTTAGGTTTTCAGAGAATATATTAATGACTGAAATTT
>NW_027826884.1:0-272 GCF_054177405.1 Leptonychotes weddellii | reverse complement strand
CAGTGAAGACCCAGATGGCCAAGAGGTGCATGAAAAGGCACTTGGCAACACCAATCATGCAAATAAAAACCACACTAAGCGTATAGAAGTGTTGAATCACTCTACTGTACATCTGCAACTAATAGAACGCTGTATGTTAGCGAACTGGAATTCAAATAAAAACTTTGAAAAACACAGAAATGGCCTCACACCTGTTGGAATGGCTATCATCAAACGGACAAGAGGTAAGTGTCGGTGAGGAAACAGGGCCCTCGTGCACCATCTGTGGGGAT
>NW_027826883.1:0-272 GCF_054177405.1 Leptonychotes weddellii | reverse complement strand
ACTATATGTTAATGAGAATTTAAATCAAAACTTGAAACAAAACAAAACAAACTGTATATTAAAAAAAAAAGGCAGAATCCAGAGCAAGCAAACTAAGAAGAAACCCTAGATTTCCAGGGATAGGAGTAGTAGAAGAATAGGCAAGAGGGGAAAGGTTCCCAGGATTTTGGAGTACCAGGGTCATGGCAAAGAAATTTCCGTAATACTCTTAGTAAGACATTTCCTTGTTAATCCTTTTAGGTTTTCAGAGAATATATTAATGACTGAAATTT
>NW_027826882.1:0-272 GCF_054177405.1 Leptonychotes weddellii | reverse complement strand
GCCACAGAAGGGAACTTTCATGTAACCCTGATCCAACGCTGTGGTTGCAAATGTTTCTGCATTTTCTGCCCCAGCCTTGGAACCCACGGGCTTTGTGTCCTAGAGGGAATCAAGTTTAAAACCCACTAAGTCGCGAGAGCCCTCGCCAAAGACCACAGACGAGATCGTCATAGAACCTACTTTAAAGATATCTCGTCTGTGTCATTCTGAATGTGAGACATGAAGAACACCACTCCTCCGGTTTAAGAGAAATTGTTCCTTACTCTGGCAGG
>NW_027826881.1:0-272 GCF_054177405.1 Leptonychotes weddellii | reverse complement strand
GCCATTATTTTTGTTTCTTCAGGGATCTCAGTATGAAGCCAAAATGACAGTGAATTAAGTTGTTTTGTTTAGCCACAATCTAATTGCTTTGTATGTATATGTGATCAGTGTTTGAAGTTTATGTCCTTTACTTAAATTCCTTGATCTAGTGCCTGCTGTAGAGAGAGATGTGGACCTTACCCATTGGTGTTACCTTACTTGTACCTGGAGCCTCACCCCTCCCTCCGTTTTAAAAAATTCCATGTAGAGTCATTTTTTTTTTTTTTTTTTTT
>NW_027826880.1:0-272 GCF_054177405.1 Leptonychotes weddellii | reverse complement strand
TCATACTGGTCTGAAGGAATGCTACTGATCTTTTTTTTTTTTTTTTAAGATTTTATTTATTTATTTGAGAGACACAGAGATCGAAAGACCAAGCAAAAATGGGGAGAGGGTAGAGGGAGAGGGAGAAGCAGACTCCCCACTGAGCAGGGAGCCCAACTCTGGGCTAGATCCCAGGACCCCGGGGATCATGACCTGAGCCAAAGTCAGACACTTAATCGACTGAGCCACCCAGATGCCTCTCTACTGATCTTTTTTAAAAGAAACTATTAAGT
>NW_027826879.1:0-272 GCF_054177405.1 Leptonychotes weddellii | reverse complement strand
TCAATATCATTTTCAGCTCCAGAGCACCCCAGAAGAAAGCTATGGGATTTCTGGTCAACCATCAGCTGGTGCGTCACCTAGATTCTGCTGGTGGCGAGTTACATTACAGCAGAAATAGAGGGAAAATACATAGACGTATATCCCACTACCAGGTTGTGTTTGCAACAGGGGTAGCTTGGGTGAGGTAAGTTACCTTTTGTCTTTTGGAAAAAGTAAGTTGTACCTGTAGCAAAATGAAATAGGACAAATTTCCAACACTTCTTTGTTGTAAT
>NW_027826878.1:0-2468 GCF_054177405.1 Leptonychotes weddellii | reverse complement strand
AGTTGCTGTGGGCTATGTCAAAGAGGTTACTGCCTGTGTTCTCTTCTAGGATTCTGATGGATCCCTGCCTCACATGGAGGTCTTTCATCCATTCTGAGTCTATCTTTGTGAATGGTGTTAGAGAATGGTCGAGTTTCATTCTTCTGCATGTGGCTGTCCAATTTTCCCAGCACCATTTATTGAAGAGACTGTCTTTTTTTCCATTGCAATTTCCTACTTTTGAATTGCCAGGTTTGAATACCCTGAGGCTGTCCACATTCACTTTACCACAGTCTCCATAGCAGGAAGCCCTCATCTCATTTTTTAGTGGAGAAAACGGGCTGAGAGCGATGCACTGACTTGGCTCAGCTGGTGGATGTCAGATCCGGACTGGGCTTCACCCAACTATTAAGTGTGAAGCATGTCTTCTACAATTGTTTACTTGACCATTTCCAAAACATAATCTGGGAGAGTACCATCCCTCCCCCCTCTGACATTGTTGCTATTATTCCGTCAGAAAGAAAGAGACGTGGTTTATTAGGAGATACAGAAAGTGGTCCCAATTCGGACTCAGAGCTTTGAGATTTGGGGAAGATGGAAAGAAGGCTGGAAAAATGGGAAACATTTTATACAGAAAAGTACTGAATATCGGTCATTAAATTTTTACAACTTTGGTAGGATATGGGGAGTGGGGTGAAGGCTTGTGGAAAGGCTTCCCAAGTATATAGAATCTATGCAAATCCTGGAAGTTAAATCAAACATCCTGGTTTATTTTGGGGGAAATTGTCAGCAGTTTTAAATGAATTTCTAGGTGAAAAATGAGATTGGTTAGGTTAATGATGAAAGAGTAAGTTTTTATGCAGGCTTGAAGGGTTGACAGTGGGTTTGACTGGTAACAATCGAATCAGTTCTGCTGTTAACCAGGTTGGGAAAACAGACGTGGTAAAGCTGACTGCTAAATTACCTGAAAACATTGTTTCTCCGGGGTTATTCAGCAATGGTGGAAGGCCATTACAACCGTTTGAGTGATTTCCCTTTTCTTACCAAAGATGCCCCTCCCCATGTTGCTTCACTTCACCAGTATTAGGGATCCCTAATTCATAAACTACCCTCAATTCCTGACAGCACCCAGTTCCTTCTTAATTGTCTTTTCCTAACACCCCACTCCTCCTCCCTGGGAAATAGTAACACATCCTGAAGCTATCCAGGCTTCCCATAGAGTCTCCTCAGATTCCTCAGGGGGGCTCAGACCTCCTATAATGACCCTTGCAGGCAGCATTCCAAGGTCCCCACACACCCTTGCCTAGGGTCAGATCTGAATTTTGCAGCCCACAAACTGTTTCTGGAGGTCGTTGGCCTATTAGGCTTTAAAAGTTGGGGTCCTATCTCAAAAGGCTATGCAGTTTGATTTGATGTTGAGAACTAGGAAAACCCATTGAAAACTTGTAAGCAATGAACTCACAGAATCATTCTGGGCTTTAAAAGACAAGTCTGGAACTATTAAGGTGTATGCATCAGAGATATAAAAATTGAAATAATTAGGAGACAAACCAGGAAATTGTTGTACTAATCAAACAAGTATGTGATGGATGCTGAATATAAGAAGGGGCATGATGACAGATAAGACAGGCTAAATTTGTGAACTATGAAAGATGTGGAAGCAAGAGGAGTTATTAAGTCCCTGTTGTGGGGTGTAGGGAGGTGGAGCAGTTAAGAAGAAGACCCAGATTTTCTCCAGTTGGCTGATGGTAATATCATATGACGAAGTAGAAAACACAGGGTGACATTGGTTGGGGGACTTTTAGTTCAATTCAGCCCATGCTGAGATTGAAAATATCTGGAATATATAAACTATTGAGCACATAGGTTGTCTTTTCTGGCATGGAGCCAGAAACCAAAATCTAGATTGCAAATTTAGGTTTTTGTATTCTTATTCCCAAGATTGCATTTGAAGCCACATTGGATGATCTACAAACAGTGCTCCCAGGGAAAGGAATAGAGAGTTCTTTGTACAAAAATCTGCTCCATTACATATATCCTGACTGTCCTTTATACACTAGAAAAGCCCTTTGATATTATTCTTTGCAGATACATATCATCATTACTGTTGCTTTCCTCAAGAGGTGTTTGGTAGATCCAAAGTTTTCCTGCCCATGAAGTAAGAGATGTTTCTGATGATTATTAAAGGAACACTATTCCTCTCTATAATTGGACCTGGCATGGTGGGGAACGTCTTTGTTTTTGTGAATTACACGTGCATTTTCTTTGGGGACACTAAAAAGAAATCTACACATCTAATTCTCATCCACTTGGCTTTTACAAATATCATAATACTTTTTTCCAAGGTAACACTAAAAACAATAGAAACTTCCGGTTTGCGAAACTTCCCGGACGATACAGGCTGTAAAATGTTTGCGTACCTCGAGAGGGTGGCCCGGGGCCTCTCGACCTGCACCAGCAGCTTCCTCACTGTGGTCCAGGCCACCACC
>NW_027826877.1:0-272 GCF_054177405.1 Leptonychotes weddellii | reverse complement strand
CTAGGCAGTTTTTTTTTTTTTTAAGTTACCATTTCTCTAGGTAGTGTTTATTTCAAATTTGAATTTTTCAAAGTGCAGTTTGTGTGTAATGGTTTTGTTCTTTGTAGAGATGAGAAATCATCTAATTTTTTAGTATCTGAGGAAAAATTCCAAGGCATTTACTATTTTTTGACAAGAACTTCCATTTACTTGGTTTCTTCAGTTCTTGAGAGCTAATTATTTACTTGGATATTTTTCTGTTATTGCCATTTTTATGTAACACATTTGTATAT
>NW_027826876.1:0-272 GCF_054177405.1 Leptonychotes weddellii | reverse complement strand
TTTGTAGGTGTTCAGAATGGTTTGATCCCTATCCAGCTGAATTCCTGAGAGGAGACGAAATCCAGGTCTCCTGCTCCTCCGCCATCTTGCTCCGCCCCCCTTGTCTCACTAGTACTCTTAACAATGGTGACTGGAACTCCCTTTCTGGGCTTCCTAGCTTTCAGGGCATGTTTTCTACCTTCTCTAAATGGCACTGGAAGACTTCTCAAGTTCAGTTCAGCTGATTAGGGGAAGCAGGCTGGCAATCAGAGCAAGCACATCTAAACTTTGGA
>NW_027826875.1:0-272 GCF_054177405.1 Leptonychotes weddellii | reverse complement strand
CCTATGAACAGCATGGCCGCAGATGGGAAGTCTAATATTTTATAGTGGACATGTGTTCCTGTAGCAAAGAAAGAAGGAAGGAAGGAGAAAGGATGGTTGCTTGTGTATTGTATTTATTTGATGTTTGGCATTTTGTTTAGTAATGGAGTATGCCACTAAACCACACACACACACTGAAATTTCTTTCTTTTTTTTTTTTTTAAAGATTTTATTTATTTATTTGAGGCAGAGAATGAGAGACAGAGAGCATGAGAGGGAGGAGGGTCAGAGGG
>NW_027826874.1:0-272 GCF_054177405.1 Leptonychotes weddellii | reverse complement strand
CTTTATTTAAAGCTTTAAATATCCAGATGCATTAATTGCATCTGTAATTTTTTATTTATTTTAAATTTTATTGTTATGTTAATCAACATACATTACATCATTAGTTTTTGATGTAGTGTTCCATGATTCATTGTTTGTGTATAACACCCAGTGCTCCATGCAGAACGTGCCCTCTTTAATACCCATCAACAGGCTAACCCAACCTCCCACCTCCCTCCCCTCTAGAACCCTCAGTTTGTTTTTCAGAGTCCATCGTCTCTCGTGGTTCCTCT
>NW_027826873.1:0-272 GCF_054177405.1 Leptonychotes weddellii | reverse complement strand
CTGTCATTTAGAATGGATGGAGAGATGCAGAGCTTCCAAGAACGGTAGAAACTGAAAGAATATGTGATCACTAAGCTGGCCCTTCAAGAAATATTAAGGGGGGGTCTATAAAAGGAGAAAGACCCCAAGAGTGATATAGATAAGAAATTTACAGGGACAGGGACGCCTGGGTGGCTAAGTTGGTTAAGCGACTGCCTTCGGCTCAGGTCATGATCCTGGAGTCCTGGGATCGAGTCCCGCATCGGGCTCCCTGCTCGGCAGGGAGCCTGCTT
>NW_027826872.1:0-272 GCF_054177405.1 Leptonychotes weddellii | reverse complement strand
TGACCCTCCCCCCTCTCATGTGCTCTCTGTCTCTCTCATTCTCTCTGTCTCAAATAAATAAATAAAATCTTTAAAAAAAAAAAACAAAAACCTATGGCCTTTATGTTATTGGGTGATTCTGCCACAAAAATTAACTCAGTCATTTTAAATGTTGAATGAAGTTTAATAAACATAGACACCAATGCAGTCACCAGTGGTGTAATCAGGATACTTTTCAGTTTCCTAAAAGATATTTTAAAAAAACTTAAAATTTTTTGACAATTAATATTTTG
>NW_027826871.1:0-272 GCF_054177405.1 Leptonychotes weddellii | reverse complement strand
GTGTTGCATCTCTTATCTCAGTATATGCAAAATCCTATCCATTTAATTACCTGGCTGAACATTTAGGTTTACCTTCTCACATGTCCAGTTTACTTACCTCCTACATGTGATCAGTCAAAATAGCTCTAATAAGGGGAGTTGTTTATGGGGCCCTATGCATCCCCAGTAGAATCTTTCTTTCTTTCTTTCTTTCTTTCTTTCTTTCTTTCTTTCTTTCTTTCTTTCTTTCTTTCTTTCTTTTTCTTTCTTTCCTTCTTTCTTTCTTTCTTTTT
>NW_027826870.1:0-272 GCF_054177405.1 Leptonychotes weddellii | reverse complement strand
TTATTTCACTTAGCATAATGCCTTTGAGATTCATTCCTGTTGCTGCATGGATTAGCGCTCACTCCTTTTTATTGCTGAGTAGTATTCCACTGTATGGATGTACCAGTGTTTTTTTTAATCCATTTCACCAGTTGAAGGACAAGTGGCTTGTTTCCAGTCTGGGGTGATTATAACTAAGGCAGCTGAATATTCTCATACAAGTTTCTATGCAAGCATGTTTTCATTTTACTTGGATTGATGAGCTGTATGGTAAATATATGTTTAACTTTATA
>NW_027826869.1:0-272 GCF_054177405.1 Leptonychotes weddellii | reverse complement strand
TTAAACTTACATTAGCCACAATCTTATATCTATATTATTGGTTAAATCCCAGAGTGCAATTTCCAAGAAGCTCTTTTTTTTTTTTTTTTCCTTTACCTCTGAATTTGCTGTTGGAGCAAACTCAAATTCCTTCTTAGGTTATATAACGCATGTTTGTGGAAAATTTCTTTAGGCCACTAGCAGACTTTCTGAGATCTTTATAAATCACCCTCAATAATTATTCCCCTCTTGCTTGTATCATTGGAAGAGTGACCCTTGAACTAAGAAAGGCT
>NW_027826868.1:0-272 GCF_054177405.1 Leptonychotes weddellii | reverse complement strand
GTCCCCAAGAGTTGAACCACAGAGTGTTTTACTCTGCACCAGGTCGAGAACGTGATCAGCCGGTCAGAGCAGCGACCTCCTTCTGATGGGAATCCGTTTGGGAAACGCTGGGGAGGCTCTACCTCCGAAGATAAGATGCCTGTTTCGAGCTGTGTGAGATGCCAACCAGAGGCTTGAAAAGAGGAAGAGGTGACAGGGGGTTGCAAAATAACCCTAGTATTGCTTACAAATATTCTAGCCAGTCAAATGTATGTAAGCAAAGAAGAAAGCAG
>NW_027826867.1:0-2468 GCF_054177405.1 Leptonychotes weddellii | reverse complement strand
AGGGCATGTGCCCACCTCACAGAGGGGACCCTAAGGCTGGACGGGGAGGGGGGCGTGCGGGTCCCGTGAGTGGTGAGGCCGGGACCCAGACACCTGGGTATGTTGCTCAGCCCCATAGGGAGTGGCCGGGCCTGAGTGAGCTTCGGTGGGACCCCCTGAGCCCCCAGGGCCTGGAGGGAGGGGTGTGGGTGGGAGCGTGTCTGTGATTTCTCAGTGTGTGAGAGGATGGGGGCATGTGAGTTTCATTCTCTTGTGTGTGTTTTGATCTGTGTGTCTGCACCATGGAGTTCAGTGTGTGTGTTTGAGTGTGGTCCTCATGTCTGTGTGTGGTGTGCGGGTGAGTGGGTTCCAAGTGTCCATCTCCATGTCGGTCCGGGCCACCTGCCCTGCGGCCCAGGCTCCCCCAGGAGGCTGAAGCCCAGGGCCCCCCACCCCACCCTTTGCACTCACCCTACCCCCAAGGGCTCCTCAGCTGACCAGGTGCCTCTGTCCCTGCGTGGCTGTGGCCCTGACTGCCAGCCCAGCCCCGTCACTGCCCACGGGGCTCGGGGGCACCGGGGGAACCAGGACAGACCCAGAGAGTGGATGGAGGCTTTGTCCCAGAGGCGACATGGTGATGAGCCAGGCCTGGCGAGCGAGAGGAGCGGACCAGGTCCCCTGGGGAGCGCCCATTGCACGCTTGAGCACAAGCATCTGCACACCCACCCACACACACACACTACACGTACCTACACGCTCCCAGACACACTGTGCGCACTCTCCGCACGCACACTCACACTCACGCCCACATGAGCAGCACGGTGGAGCTGAGCTTTGTCCCTGGGGTAGGAAGTTGTCCTGAGTGGCGCGGAGGCTGCCCTGGGCCTCTGTGGTCAGAGCCGAGGTCAGAGCTGGGCGGCCACGGCAGGGGGCCAGCTCTTGTCACCCACAGCTCGAGGACACCCAGGAGGACAGTGCAGCCAGTGAGTGTGCACAAGCAAGGGACATGAGTGTGCAGCTGGGACCTGCCTGTCGCTGAGCCAGGGACACTGTGGTTCTGGAAAGTTCTGGGTGGCAGGGCCCTAGGCCTCTCTCAGGACAGGCACCTTGGCCCCTGGAGCCTCCCCACCAAAGACACGACCCAGGCCTGGGCTCCACATGCTGCCCAGAGTGCAGATGCACACCTGGGGCCCCAGCAGGACCCTCACTGCTCCCCTCCCCCCAGTCCAATCTGAAAAACATGACCCCGTGGGCACCGGTGCGGCTCCCAACCCCACCCTGCATGGGCACAAACATACACTTGCAAATATTTCTAAAAACACCAAGGTCAGGAACCGCAGAGCAGGTGGGGGCCAGGGTGGAAAGCCCCACTGGCCCCCGAGACTGAAACTGCCCAGCCAGAACCCGCCAGCATTTGCATTGCGGGGGAGGCGAGGCTGCCTGCTGGTTGGGAGGATTCCTGATCATTGTCCCCCTGCCCTGGCCATCCCCCCAGGTGACCAGGTCCAGAGTGGCCAGGCCCCCAGGGTGCCTCCCAGAGGACTGCCTGGTGGAAGAGGCCTCCTGTTTGGGGGTGGGGGGAACTTGCAAGCCACCAGGGATGAAGCCCCTGGCCCACAGCCAGGTCCTACCCCCCGTCAGCTCCAGCCTGCCCTGCCCCTCACAGTCCATCCTGCCCCCAACTTTTGTCCCTGCTGTGCCCAGAATAGGGACTGCCCCGTCCATGGCCAGTGTGTGCACCTTCAGGCTGCAGCCCAACAGTGGGGGCACCCACCCCCACTCCAGCCCAGAGACCCTCAGGGCCTGCCCCAAATGGCCACCCTAGATGCCGACCTGCCCTTGTCCCAAGTGGGCTGTGCAGGCCCTTATGAGCTGCACACAGCCAGCTCCCTCTAGCTCCAGCACCCCTGACTAAGCACGCTGGAGGAGCAGCAAGGGCATGATGACCACGGTGAGGGACACCCCTTGGGTGCCCACATCTGGGACATGGGATAGCAGTGTCCTGACCAGCCGGGCCAGTCCCCACCACGGCCACCCAGAGCAGGAATCTCGGCCTGCACCCACCACCCCAGCCAGGCCAGAACCCTCCAGACAAGACCCAAACTTGAGCGAGGTCTCCAGGAGGGTATCGAGGTGTGGCCTAGGCGTCGGGGTCAGTGGGGTGGCCCTTTCATACAGTCTCGCACACACATGGCCACATGGAATCACACAGCCACAAGGACATAGAGACAGACACACAAACACACACAGGCTCACACAGTTACACACAGTCCACAGACACACACAGGCTCACACGGTTACACACAGACTCACACGGTTACACACAGTCCCACAGACACACACAGACTCACACAGTTACACACAGTCCACAGACACACACAGACTCATGGTTACACACAGTCCACAGACACACACAGGCTCACACGGTTACACACAGTCCACAGACACACACAGACTCACACGGTTACACACAGTCCACAGACACACAC
>NW_027826866.1:0-272 GCF_054177405.1 Leptonychotes weddellii | reverse complement strand
GGCACAAATGAAACCACTGGATGTGTGGTGGCTGAACGTCTGGTGGGAGCTAGGGCATGAGGACCGCACCCCTGGAAACGGTCAACAGTATCCCAGGTACAGAAGATCCATCACATTTCCACCGAAATGTGCTCTCAGGTGAGAGTTCCATGGTTCGTTCTGGCTACCACACCACATCTTAAGAGCTTTCTGGATAAACATGAGAGATTCAGAAAAGGCCAGCTAGGATGGTACAGTTCGGGACATCATGTGTTGTGGGGAACAGAGAACGT
>NW_027826865.1:0-272 GCF_054177405.1 Leptonychotes weddellii | reverse complement strand
GGGTATTGAGGAGGGCACATTCTGCATGAAGCACTGGGTGTTATGCACAAACAATGAATCATGGAACACTTCTTCTAAAACTAATGATGTAATGTATGGGGATTAACATAAGAATAAAAAAAAAACACAATTATGTTTTGGAATATATGGCTCCAGGTGATGTACTCTTGCTGTTTATCATCTAATTTTAAAATTATAATACAACTTTTCTTTATGTAGAGTATTTTAAAGCAGTTTATCATAGAAAAACCTGTGAAGGCTTTTTTTTATGG
>NW_027826864.1:0-272 GCF_054177405.1 Leptonychotes weddellii | reverse complement strand
TCCACCCCTGAGGTTTCTGCCGCTTTGCACATGGGCACGTTGAAATTCCTGGCGCTTCTTCTGAAGATGACGTTTCCTGCGCGGTCGGCCTTCCACCCTTTCACCAAAGCAAAACGGGCCGAGATGGCCTGCTCCAGAAGATAGTGGTCCCCCTGAAACTCCTCACCTCTCGGGGCTGGCTCATGATGACCACGTGGCCATCGGCCGCCGGTGCCTCCCTCCTGCGCCAGGGTCCTGTAGGCCGTGGGCGTGTAGAACGAGGGCACCCCGGC
>NW_027826863.1:0-272 GCF_054177405.1 Leptonychotes weddellii | reverse complement strand
TGAGTGTGTATGTGTGCATGAATGTGATCATGTGTGTGCATGTGATCATGTGTCTGTGTGTGCGTGTGAACACGTGTGTGATCGTGTGCGCGTGTGCATGTGAGTGCATGGGAACATGTACGTACATGTGTATGTCTCCATGTGAGTGAGTGCATGTGTATGTACATGTGATTGTGTGAGCATTTTGTGCATGTAGTCACGTGTGTGCACGTGGGTGATCATGTATGTGTCTGCATGCGATCGTGTGTGTGCATGTGAATGTGTGTGCATGT
>NW_027826862.1:0-272 GCF_054177405.1 Leptonychotes weddellii | reverse complement strand
CACTGTGAGACATTCCAGTGACTTGAAAGGAAGAATCTAACACAATAGGACCAAGCCACTAAAATCAGTGCCGCCTGAATAATCTTAAAAGAATAATCCAGGATACCTGGCCATAGCATCAGGCTAAACCCAAGTGATCAGTTTTCTGTTGTTATTTTGTTTTATCAATTTTCCTTTAAGATTACTAAACGAAACCATTCAGCCTTGACATAACCTTCCTTAGGAGAAACTCAAAAGTATTTTCAAGCACCATTGACTTTTACTTGAGTTTT
>NW_027826861.1:0-272 GCF_054177405.1 Leptonychotes weddellii | reverse complement strand
TTATCTATTTGACAGAGAGAGGGAGAGAGTGTGCGTGCAAGCACAAGCAGGCAGAGGGGCAGGCAGAGGGAGAAGGAGAAGCAGGTTCTCTTTTGAGCAGGATCCTGATGCAGGGCTCAATCCCAGGACCCTAAGATTATGCCCTGAGCGGAAAGCAGACGCTTAACTGACTGAGCCACCCCCCCAAAAAAAACTCTCATTGAAAGTTTGCTTTCTCATTCCTGTTTAAGCTCCCTTCAATAATCAGGGGAAGCTCATCAGTTTTGCCTGAT
>NW_027826860.1:0-272 GCF_054177405.1 Leptonychotes weddellii | reverse complement strand
TTGATATTATTTTCTGAGACTCATTATTTCTAGCACTCTACCCAGAGTAAACAATGTATATTCCATTATTTTCTAAATTGCCTTTACACTATTTTAGGAAAGTTTGGATAATCAGATAACTATAATGCATGACTCTGAATTTCTTCTTTGATTGACCAGGGCCAATCAGTATAAATACAGAAACTGTACACACATGAGTGGAAAATAAATTATTTCAGATTATATGTTTTTAAATTCTAAGAGAAATGAGTCAAAATATATGTTTAAATATA
>NW_027826859.1:0-272 GCF_054177405.1 Leptonychotes weddellii | reverse complement strand
GGGTCCTCTGAAGGCACAGATGTATCCATATGGCCCGAAGGAAGCTCACACATGCTGGCCACACCAAATGGCAGGGGAGCAGGCTGCCCACAGCCATCTTGTCTCCTTACTGTGCTTGCTTGCTGTGCTGGGTTATTTCAGCTAGCCTCCTGACTTCAGAGGACCCCAAGCAAGCTCCAGGCTTTCGGTTCACATCTCCCCCCGCCCCAAACTTTCATGGGGAAGGACAAACCTCTCCCAGGGTGTTGGGTGAACCTCTGCTTTTCTGTAGC
>NW_027826858.1:0-272 GCF_054177405.1 Leptonychotes weddellii | reverse complement strand
TCAGCCGGGTGATGGGTATTAAAGAGGGCACGTTCTGCATGGAGCACTGGGTGTTATGCACAAACAATGAATTATGGAACACTACATCAAAAACTAATGATGTAATGTATGGTGATTAACATAACAATAAAAAAGAAAAAAAAAAGAGATGCTTAAGCAAATGCCAAGGCATTTAATTGGGGAGAAGTGAATAGATTCAAGAGCTAACAAGAATTTGGACTGACTGTGGGAAAAAAAGGAAGAGGCAGGCATGACTCTCAAGTTTTTGATTT
>NW_027826857.1:0-272 GCF_054177405.1 Leptonychotes weddellii | reverse complement strand
TACAACTCAAGACCAAAAAAAAAAAAAAATCCAGTTAAAACATGTACAGAAGACATGAACAGTCATTTCTTCAAAAAAGACATACAGATGGCCAATAGACACATGAAAAGATACTCAACATCACTCGTCATCAGGGAAATGCACATCAAAAACACAATCAGATAACATCTCACACCTGTCAGAATGGCTAAAATAAACAAGAAACAAGTGTTGGTGAGGATGTGGAGAAAAAGGAACCTTCATGCACTGTTGGAAGGAATGTAAAATTTTTT
>NW_027826856.1:0-2468 GCF_054177405.1 Leptonychotes weddellii | reverse complement strand
TTGAGGTAGATGGGGAAAGAGAGTATGAAATCCTGGGAATGCTACACTCACACCTTAAACCAACACAGAAATGGTTCTACCCTGGGAAGCAGGAAAGACAGAGGTGATTCTCTAGCTCTAGGAGCTGAGTCCCAAGAACAGGAGGAGTCCCGAAAGAGAGAGAAAGCAAGGAAACTCATTTATTTTAAAAAGTTCTCATAATTGCACTCAGCTGATCAATCGTTCTTCTTTGCACTACAAAAATATCTATTATTGGAATTGTTATCATTTTATAATTGTCTCCCTTTTACAACTAACACTTGAGTTCAGGGCAGAGTCTGAGACTCACTAACAGGTATCCTTAGTGCCTGAGACCATCCCTGACACTACAGCTTGAATAAATTCAATTTCTGTCTTTGTAAAAGGAGAAATATGGGAAAACCTCTTTACAATACCATAAAATGGTAGATTTAAGACTGATGAGAAACCACTGCTAACAATTTTGTAGTATATTTCATTAAATCAAAATGTTTACATTCCTAGCAGGGAAAGTAATAAACAGAACCAAAATATAAACCAAAAACTAGGGAAAATGCTAAATCAAATGTCAGCAAAGCATTAATAATCTTATGTATAAAGCATGCATAAAATCCCTGAGAAAAACACCAAAACCCCAGAGATAATAGACAGTAGATAATTTTTACAATGATTAGCGAAATAATATGTAAAAAAAAATGTTCAAGAACCTTAATAATCAAAGGAATAGAAATTAAAAATTAACAAGATAAATTTTCAACTGAGCATTTGGCAATATTGAAAAAAGGTCTAGCAAAGGGGAATGTGAGGTGAATTCTTACAACTATATAAAGAAATCATATGCAACTCTTTAAATACTTTCATCATTATAAAAACAGCAGTATCAATATATTTTGTAACAAAAATATAATTAAAAAACCTAGTTTCAAAATCATTTCAAGTATGTGAGAATATATACACTATGAAACAAAGCAAGGAGCTTCTGGATGGCACATTAGACTCTTGGTTTTGGCTTAGGTCATGATCTAAGGGTCCTGAGATGGAGCCCCCCTTTCCCTCCCACCCTCTCCTTCAGGCTCCAGCTCAGCAGGGAGTCCCCTTCAGATTTTCTCTCTCCCTCTCCCTCTGCCCTTCCCCCTGCCTGTGGTCTCTCTCTCTCTCTCTCTCTTTCTCTTTCTCTCTTGGTAAAATAAATCTTTTAAAAAATTAAAAACAAAACAAGCAAGCAAGAAAAAAAAGCAAGAAGTTGAGACCTAAAAGTAGCCTTGGAAAGATCAGAGGGGTCTCAGAGGTCCCCTCAACCCATCAAAAATTAGTCAGACACTTTGTGTCAAAGAAATGGTCTCACACACAGACACAGACACACTTTTTTCAGGGGTTTCAGGATTAAGAAGGGTGAGTGCCAAGAACAGAGAGTGACTGGCCTCCTCACATTCTCCCCAATCTTTTATTCCTCCCCTCCCCTCCCCTAAACCTTCACCCCAACCAGGACACCCTCCACTTCCCTCCCCAGATCTCCAACCACCTGCCTAGTGTTCCCTCCGCCTGGGGCTCCGGACGCCCCCTCACCTCTCCCTCAGGGGCCACCAAGGATGCCAGATGCCCATTCCTGTGTCCTCCCCGCACACCCACTCTCCCAACCCATCCCCCACATCCAGGCCCACAGCCCAGCTCACACTCATTCTCATCCCCCTCACTTCACAGCGCACCCCTCCCACTGTCCCCACAGTCACACACGGACACACCACACTGTCCCCACAGTCACACACAGACACACCACACTGTTCCCACAGTCATACACGGACACACCACACTGTCCCCACAGTCACACACGGACACACCACACTGTCCCCATAACCACACAAGGACACAACCACACTCTTCACAGTCACACATGGACACAACCACACAATCCCAACCACACACTCCGCACAGTCACACAGACCACACTGTCCCTGACGTCGCACTCTCACGTGGATCCTTGTAACTTGTACTTGCTCAAGACCCTGTACGCTCACTCCTGCCCTAGTCTCTGTCTCACAGTCACACACACGCACACGCACACATGCAGCCCCCCACGACCCCCCCTCCCCCCCCGCCCCGCGCTCACCTCGCCGCTGCACCGTGAAGCTCTCACCCACCGGGTAGTTGTGTCTGCACACCGTGTCCACCGCGGCCCGCGTCCGCTCCATGAAGTCCTTCTGGCGGTTCCAGTACTCAGCGGCCGGCCGCCCCAGCTCCGTCACCGGCCGGAACTCCCCCACGTCGCTGTCGAAGCGCACGAACTCCTCCCGGTTATAGATTAATCTGGCCAGGAACCGCACCCGCTCCGTCCCGTTGGAATAATGACACTCGCCCTTCATCTGCAATAAGAAATGAGCTGTGGGGACAGAGACGATCCGGTCACCCGCGGGCTCCTGGAAGACACTGAGGGCGGCACCGTCGGTGGCTCC
>NW_027826855.1:0-272 GCF_054177405.1 Leptonychotes weddellii | reverse complement strand
TTGCAGGCGATGGCTTTAAACGGGCCTGTAAGAGAGGGGTGAGCTCCTCCCAATGAAACCTAAAGTATGTGGGGCGCCTGGCTGGCTCAGTCAGTAGAGCATATGGCTGTTGGTCTTGGGGTCGTGAGTTCGAGCCCCACGTTGGGTGTGGAGTTTGCTTAAATGAACTTGAAAAAAATATAAAATAAAAAATAAAAAATAAAAAAATAGGGCGCCTGGGTGGCTCAGTCGGTTAAGCGACTGCCTTTGGCTCAGGTCATGATCCTGGAGTC
>NW_027826854.1:0-272 GCF_054177405.1 Leptonychotes weddellii | reverse complement strand
GGGAGGGGCGGCGGGGGCGGGGCGAGGACCGAGCGGAGAGGAGGGGTGAGGGCGGGGCGAGGGCAGGACAGAGGGAGGGGCAGGCGGGGGCGGGACTCCCCGCGGCTGGTCACTGTCCCCGCGGAGGGGGAGAAGGGGGGGGGGGCACGCGGTGTGGCGGGAAGACCCCAGGATCATGACCTGAGACGAAGACAGACATTTAACCACTGAGCCACCCAGGTGCCCCATAAATCTCATTTCTATCGCTCACTCCTCACTGCCTCATCTTTAGC
>NW_027826853.1:0-272 GCF_054177405.1 Leptonychotes weddellii | reverse complement strand
TCTCTGTCTCTCATTCTCTCTCTCTCAAATAAATAAATAAAATCTTTTAAAAATAAATAAATAAATAAAATTTAAAAAGGGGTGCCTGGGTGACTCTTGGTTTCGGCTCAGGTCATGATCTCAGGGTCGTGAGATCGAGCCCCACATCAGTCTCCACATCAGCGTGGAGTCCGCTTCAGATTCTCCCTCACCCTCGAGCTCTATCTCTCTCTAAAATAAATAAGTAAAATCTTAAAAAAAAAAAAATAGGGGCACCTGGCCCTCTCAGTCAG
>NW_027826852.1:0-272 GCF_054177405.1 Leptonychotes weddellii | reverse complement strand
ATTGAGTCTTTCTTTTTAGTAATACAGTCTTTATCTGTTTTGGACTTTCTGTGGAGAGGTTTCACACATATTATCTAAATTTCATTTTGATGTTTGATATTGATGTATATGCCTCATAATATTATTGTAAATTAAGCATTTTTTAAATGTCACTTTCTATTTGTTAATACTTATGAAAATTACCCACTGATTTTTTTTTACCATGTATTAAGAAACCTGGATAAATTTACTTATTATGTCTAATTATTTATCTGTAGGTTCTTTTGGATTTT
>NW_027826851.1:0-272 GCF_054177405.1 Leptonychotes weddellii | reverse complement strand
TTAACTCTTTGAGGCTCGTCCATACTGTTTTCCATAGTGGTTGTACAAGTTTACAACCCTACTAATAGTATACACAAAGATTCCTTTTTCTATTTCTGTAAAAAGGTGCCATTAGAATTTTGAAAGGGATTGTATTTGGATCTGTAGATGGCTTTGGTAATACAGACATTTTAACAATACTCTTCTTTTTTTTTTTTTTAATTAATTTATTTTTTTTATTCTTATGTTAATCCCCATACATTACATCATTAGTTTTAGATGAAGTGTTCCAT
>NW_027826850.1:0-272 GCF_054177405.1 Leptonychotes weddellii | reverse complement strand
TTTACTGCAAAGTTGCCCTGTTAGTGACGCTTTCCCTGTTCACCTGCTGTGGAGCCTTCCAGCTCCCCAGCCAGACCCAGACCCTTCACAGCCCACTTCCTGCCCACATTTTCTCCTTGGCACTTAACCTTCCCCAAAGGTGCTACCTGTCTCACTTATTTATCTTACTTATTGTCTTTTCCCACTGGAATGTCAGCTCCGTGAAGGAGGAATTCATTTTTGCTTTCTGCCCTGCTTCATGGTGCAGCTTTAATAAAAAATGTGATAAGTGA
>NW_027826849.1:0-272 GCF_054177405.1 Leptonychotes weddellii | reverse complement strand
TCCACGATGGTGGCGAGCGGGACGCGGACGGAGAGCATGGCGGCGGCGAGGGGCACGGCAGGCGAGGCGGCGCGCAGGTCCTCGAGTCAATGATTGTTAATGAGACAGACAAGCACTCCCTCAGGAATGTTCAGAATGTGTGTTCAGAGAAGAAATTCTTCCAAAATTATAAACAACGCAGCTTATCCTGATATATATAATACTGCCCCTCTTCATTCCCTTGGTCACCTTAATCAATGTCTGATCCAGTGCCATTGCAACTAAATGGGTGA
>NW_027826848.1:0-272 GCF_054177405.1 Leptonychotes weddellii | reverse complement strand
TTTTCAGAGTCCATCTTCTCTCATGGTTCGTCCACCCCTCCGATTTCCCCCCACAGCTCATTATATTGATGATTACGTTGAATTTTTCTTTTGTTTTCAAGTCAAGGCTATGGGTGGGCCTAACTCTCAAAAGCAGGGTTGGAATTCTGGAGTGGGAGAATGAAGTCTGGCCCGGGAATAAAGAATTGGAATCCAAGAAGAGAATGATTTGTCCACCCAAACTTGGTATCAAGGAGGAGAATTTAATCTGAAAATGGGCTAGTAATTGAGGA
>NW_027826847.1:0-272 GCF_054177405.1 Leptonychotes weddellii | reverse complement strand
CTATCTCATAGAGTTGGAGAAATAATGAATAGTTTCCATTGAGTTGGTGGTATACAAGAGGTGTTCGGCAAACGTAAACTTTCTTCTGTGAGGACGGATCCTAATGAAATAATGAAAAGGAGCAGAAGATCTTCCTTATGTACAAGGATGTAACCTGGAAGCCACCGTCTCTCTTTAGGTCTGTTAATATTTGCTTTACGTATTTAGGTGCTCCTATGTTGGATGCATTAATATTTACAGATGTTATATCCTCTTGTTGGATTGACCCCTTT
>NW_027826846.1:0-272 GCF_054177405.1 Leptonychotes weddellii | reverse complement strand
TGGGCACTGTTTTAAGTTCTGGGAAATACAGCAGAGAATGAAGAAAAGGTTCAGAAAAGTCCCTGTGTTAAGTCCTTCACATGAATTATTTGATTCTTTCTTTGCAGTGAACTTGTAAATTAGGTCCTATTACTATTCCCATTTTATAGATACAAGAAGTGAGATTGAGAGATATCATATCTTTCCCAGGGTCCCACCAGTGACTAGAGTTGGAGGTAGGATTTGAACAATAAAGTTTTCCTACTATAGATTCCTCAATTTAATATTGCCTT
>NW_027826845.1:0-2469 GCF_054177405.1 Leptonychotes weddellii | reverse complement strand
TCTATTTTCAACTTTTTGAGGAACCTCCATACTGTTTTCCAGAGTGGCTGCACCAGCTTGCATTCCCACCAGCAGTGTAGGAGGGTTCTCCTTTCTCCACATCCCCGCCAACATCTGTCATTTTGTGACTTGTTAATTTTAGCCATTCTGACTGGTGTAAGGTGGTATCTCATTGAGGTTTTGATTTGGATTTCCCTGATACCAAGCAATGTTGAGCAGTTTTCATGTGTCTGTTGGCCATTTGGAAGTCTTCTTTGCAGAAATGTCTATTCATGTCTTCTGCTCATTTCTTGATTGGATCATTTGTTCTTTGGGTGTTGAGTTTAATAAGTTCTTTATAGATTTTGGATACTAGCCCTTTATCTGATATGTCATTTGCAAATATCTCCTCCCATTCTGTCAGTTGTCTTTTGGTTTTGTTGACAGTTTCTTTTGCTGTGCAAAAGCATTTTATCTTGATATGGTGAGATAAAAAAAGCTTCATTTTTTGCCCTTGCTTCCCTTGCCTTTGGCAATGTTTCTAGGACGAAGTTGCTGTGGCTGAGGTCGAAGAGGTTGCTGC
The DNA here is from genome assembly GCF_054177405.1 of Leptonychotes weddellii. Classification (NCBI taxonomy): domain Eukaryota; kingdom Metazoa; phylum Chordata; class Mammalia; order Carnivora; family Phocidae; genus Leptonychotes; species Leptonychotes weddellii. The sequence goes on along the minus strand of NW_027826845.1, from coordinate 1,907 downwards.
CTGTGTTCTCCTTTAGGATTTTGATGGACTCCTGTCTCACATTGAGGTTTTTCAACCATTGTGAGTCTATTTTTGTGTGTGGTATAAGGAAATGGTCCAGTTTCAATCTTCTGCATGTGGCTGTCCAATTTTCCCAGCACCATTTGTTGAAGAGACTGTCTTTTTTCCATTGGACATTCTTTCCTGCTTTGTCGAAGATTAGTTGACCATAGAGTTGAGGGTCCATTTCTGGCCTCTCTATTCTGTTCCATTGATCTATGTGTCTGTTTTTGTGCCAGTACCATACTGTCTTGATGATGACAGCTTTGTAATAGAGCTTGAAGTCTGGAATTGTGATGCCACCAGCTTTGCTTTTCTTTTTCAACATTCCTCTGGCTATTCGGGGTCTTTTCTGGTTCCATACATATTTTAGGATTATTTGTTCCATTTCTTTGAAAAAAGTTGATGGTATTTTGATAGGGATTGCATTGAATGTGTAGATTGCTCTAGGTAGCATTGACATCTTCCCAATATTTGTTCTTCTAATCCATGAGCATGGAACGTTTTTCCATTTCTTTGTGTCTTCTTCAATTTCTTTCATGAGTCTTTTATAGTTTTCTGAGTACAGATTCTTTGCCTCTTTGGTTAGATTTATTCCTAGGTATCTAATGGTTTTGGGTGCAATTGTAATTGGGATCCACTCCTTAATTTCTCTTTCTTTTGTCTTGTTGGTATATAGGAATGCCACTGATTTCTGTGCATTAATTTTATATCCTGCCCCTTTACTGAATTCCTGTATGAATTCTATCAGTTTTGAGGTGGACTCTTTTGGGTTTTCCACATAGAGTATCATATCATCTGCAAAGAGTGAGAGTTTGAATTTTTCTGTGCCAATTTGGGCCTTTTATTTCTTTTTGTTGTCTGATAGCTATGGCTAGAACTTCTAATACTATGTTGAATATCAGTGGTGAAAGTGGACCTCCCTGCTGTGTTCCTGACCTTAGGGGGAAAGCTCTCAGTTTTTCCCCATTGAGAATGATATTCGCTGTGGGTTTTTCATAGATGGCTTTTATGATATTGAGGTATGTACTCTCTATCCCTATACTCTGAAGAGTTTTGATCAAGAAAGGATGCTGTACTTTGTCAAATGATTTTTCTGCATCTATTGAGAGGATTTATGGTTCTTGTTCTTTCTTTTATTAATGTAGTGTGTTATATTGATTGATTTGCACATGTTGAACCAACCTTGCAGCCCAGGGATAAATCCCACTTGGTCGTGATAAATAATCCTTTGGCCTATTGGCTGGTATTTTGGTGAGAATTTTTGCATCCATGTTCATCAAGGACATTGGTCTGTAATTCTCATTTTTGATGGGGTCTTTGGTTAGGAGATCAAGGTAATGGTGGCCTCATAAAACAAGTTTGGAAATTTTCTTTCCATTTCTATTTTTTGGAACAGTTTCAGAAGAATAGGTATTAATTCTTTAAATGTTTGGTAGAATTCCCCTGGGACGCCATCTGGCCTTGCACTTTTGTTTGTTGGGAGATTTTTGATGACTGCTTCAATTTCCTTAGTGGTTATAGGTCTGTTCAGGTTTTCTATTTCTTCCTCATTCAGTTTTGGTAGTTTATATGTCTCTAGGAATGTATCCATTTCTTCCAGGTTATCTAAATTGTTGGCATATAGTTGCTCATAATATGTTCTTATAATTGTTTGTATTTCTTTGGTGTTGGTTGTGATCTCTCTTTCATTCATGATTTTATTTATTTGGGTCATTTTATCTTTTCTTTTTGATAAGTCTGGCCAGGGGTTTATCAATCTTGTTAATTCTTTCAAAGAACCAGCTCCTAGTTTCTTTGATCTGTTCTACTGTTCTTTTGGTTTCTATTTCATTGATTTCTGCTCTGATCTTTATTATTTCTCTTCT
>NW_027826844.1:0-272 GCF_054177405.1 Leptonychotes weddellii | reverse complement strand
TCATTATCACATGCCGGAGAATGACAGCAGTTTTGATCATACTGTCTAGCCAAAGTCCACTATTCAGGTTGCTTTTTTTTTTTTTTTTAAAGATTTTATTTATTTATTTGAGACAGAGAGAATGAGAGACAGAGAGCATGAGAGGGAGGAGGGTCAGAGGGAGAAGCAGACTCCCTGCCGAGCAGGGAGCCCGATGCGGAACTCGATCCCGGGACTCCAGGATCATGACCTGAGCCGAAGGCAGTCGCTTAACCAACTGAGCCACCCAGGCG
>NW_027826843.1:0-272 GCF_054177405.1 Leptonychotes weddellii | reverse complement strand
CGCCTGGGTGGCTCAGTTGGTTAAGCGACTGCCTTCGGCTCAGGTCATGATCCTGGAGTCCCGGGATCGAGTTCCGCATCGGGCTCCCTGCTCGGCAGGGAGTCTGCTTCTCCCTCTGACCCTCCTCCCTCTCATGCTCTCTGTCTCTCATTCTCTCTGTCTCAAATAAATAAATAAAATCTTTAAAAAAAAAAAAAAAGTAGTTAAAACTTTGTTTTAGAGAGTGTCAAGATGACATGCTAAATCAGTTGCTACCAAGGAAAGTTACTTCT
>NW_027826842.1:0-272 GCF_054177405.1 Leptonychotes weddellii | reverse complement strand
GGGGACCATGCCCGGGGCCCCTGGGCTGCGACGGACATCGGTGTCACCTGGGGCCAGCAGAGCCAGAGACGCGCCCCCCGTGCGGGCAGAATGTGTCCAAGATTTCTGTCAGCGAGGGTGTGCGCCAGCGCACAGAGGCGGGACGTCCTATAGTGAACCGCACATCTGTGCGCAGCCGCCAGATGGGCCCCGGAGCCGGGGTGGTCCTCAAGGTGACACAGCCCACACCGCGGGCATCCTGATCTTGGGGTGCACGCATGTTACTGTCAGGC
>NW_027826841.1:0-272 GCF_054177405.1 Leptonychotes weddellii | reverse complement strand
CAGCGCGGGCCACGGCCTGCCTGCCAAGTTTGTGATCCACTGTAACAGTCCGGTCTGGGGTGCAGACAAGTGCGAGGAACTTCTGGAAAAGACGGTGAAGAACTGCTTGGCCCTGGCCGACGATAAGAAGCTCAAGTCCATCGCGTTCCCATCCATTGGCAGTGGCAGGTAAGGACACACGGCTTGTGATGTCATTACCGGATGTACTGATCTGCATATGTGGCCCATAATCGTGGAGCTCTGGCTGGTACGAGGTCCGCTGAGGCTGTCCT
>NW_027826840.1:0-272 GCF_054177405.1 Leptonychotes weddellii | reverse complement strand
TATTTATTGGGCGCCTGGGTGGCTCAGTTGGTTAAGCGACTGCCTTCGGCTCAGGTCATGATCCTGGAGTCCTGGGATCAAGTCCCACATCGGGCTCCCTGCTCAGCAGGGAGTCTGCTTCTCCCTCTGACCCTCCCCCCCTCTCATGTGCTCTCTCTCTCCTCTCATCCTCTCTCTCAAATAAATAAATAAAATCTTTAAAAAAAAAGAGAGAGAAAAGATTTTATTTATTTATTTATTTATTTATTTATTTATTTATTTATTTGTCAGAC
>NW_027826839.1:0-272 GCF_054177405.1 Leptonychotes weddellii | reverse complement strand
TGGAACACTACATCTAAAACTAATGATGTAGTGTATGGGGATTAACATAAGAATAAAAAAAATGCAAAAAAACAAATACAGAGAACAAATGATGGTTTCCAAAGGGGAAGGGGCAGGGGAGATGGGCAGAGTGTGAGATGCAGGCTTCCATCTATGGAATTACTAAGTCCCAGGCATGGAAGGTACAGCATGGGGAATACAGTCAATGGTGTGTGTCGTCATGGTGTTGCATGGTGACAGATGGGAGCTACACTGGTGGTGAAGGTAGTGTG
>NW_027826838.1:0-272 GCF_054177405.1 Leptonychotes weddellii | reverse complement strand
ATTGAGTCTTTCTTTTTAGTAATACAGTCTTTATCTGTTTTGGACTTTCTGTGGAGAGGTTTCACACATATTCTCTAAATTTCATTTTGATGTTTGATATTGATGTATATGCCTCATAATATTATTGTAAATTAAGCATTTTTTAAATGTCACTTTCTATTTGTTAATACTTATGAAAATTACCCACTGATTTTTTTTTACCATGTATTAAGAAACCTGGATAAATTTACTTATTATGTCTAATTATTTATCTGTAGGTTCTTTTGGATTTT
>NW_027826837.1:0-272 GCF_054177405.1 Leptonychotes weddellii | reverse complement strand
GTCAGCTCCCCTGGTTTCCTTCAAGAATCCAGGTGAGGCAACAGCTCTTCTTTACCTTCAGGAAGAAGGCAGAAGCCAGGGACCAAGCTGAACCATGTTCTATTCAAAGGCTCAGTTCAGAAGATTGGACCATTATATTTGCTCACATTTCATCAGTCAAAGCAATTTGTGTGGCCAAGCCTGACAGTGGGTAGGGAAAGTTTATGCAAAGGTAAGAGGGGACATAAATATTTGGGAACAGAAGTACAGTCTTCCTCTGTTATGTTAACCTT
>NW_027826836.1:0-272 GCF_054177405.1 Leptonychotes weddellii | reverse complement strand
GATCATGACCTGAGCCGAAAGGCAGTCGCTTAACCAACTGAACCACCCAGGCGCCCCCTAGCCTGGCTTCTAATAGCATAAACCCTGGCGCCTATTTTTGAACTTTATATAAGTGGAATCATATAGTAGGTACCTCTTTGTGTCTGGCTTCTTCTAATCCACAGGATTTTATGGCATTAATTGATATTGTTTGATGCAATTATAGTTTATTCATTCAATGCTATATAGTATTACATTGGAGAATATTTGAATATTCTAGTGTAGATGGTCGT
>NW_027826835.1:0-272 GCF_054177405.1 Leptonychotes weddellii | reverse complement strand
TCTCCCTCTGCCTCTCCTCCTGCTCATGTTCTCTCTGTATCTCTCTGTCTCAAATGAATAAATAAAACTCTTAAAAAAAAAAAAGAAAGAAAAGAAACACTGGTGTAAACCTACAGGAAGAAGTAGAACTCTTTCCCTACTTGTCCCGTAATTTCTCAAACCTGCCTCTCCCACAGTAGTGTTATTTTATAGGTATCACAGCCTCGTCCCCTCCTCATTGCCCCAACTCATAATCCAAAGGGACATCCCTCTCCTATCAGCTGCTCCCCTCT
>NW_027826834.1:0-2469 GCF_054177405.1 Leptonychotes weddellii | reverse complement strand
ACGGGTCATTTATATCCTGTTTTTGAACATATTTGTGTCTGGCTTATGTTTTTTGAATGCATCAACAGTAAAGCAATGCATGCAAAATGGCAAGATGAATTTCATCACAAAAGTTCCTGCTTGGAACATGTGTGGGAGAACACGGTTCTCTCTCCTGCTGGGAGTAGGCCTTTTTATAAAAGCCTGTAAAAAAAAAAAAAAAGGCTGAAATGACTAAGGAAACATAAACTTATGGTTTATTTATTTTTTTTTTAAAGATTTGCCCATTTATTTGAGAGAGGGAAAGCACACATGAGCCTGAGTGGGAGGGGGAGAGGGAGAGAGACTCAAGCAGACTTCGCTGCTGAGCTCGGAGCCTGACATGGGGCTCAATCCCACTCCTGTGAGGTCACGACCTGAGCTGAAACCAAGAATCAGAGGCTCAACCAACTGCACCACCTGGGCACCTGCATAAAATGTTATTTTATAAACCTTGGAATGAGGAGAAATTTATGGAATAACTTGGCTTTGTTCAAATCCATCATAATGCTTCCGTAATTTATCCATAATTATGTACACATTTGGTAGATTTAACTTTCCTATCATAGGAACATCTGAGTTGCCACTCTGGTGGAAAGATACTAGGAACAAATGAAGCAGATTTACTACAAACTATAGTCAATAATAATGGATGCCACTTCCTGGACATCTATGACGCACTAGATACTATGCTAAGTACGCTATTTGCATTATCTCATTTAATCCACACAGTAAGATTGATCTTGTGAGTTAAGTGTTGTCATCCCCAGTCCACAGACGAGAAAACTTGAGTAACTTGCCAAGTCATAGAGCTAATAAATGGTAGAGTGCCTTCAAACACAGCTATGATTGATTCCAGAGAACTAAGCTATGCTGGATATCTCTTCACTGCAGCTGAACCATGATTATAACAAGGTCATAATTTCTTTTTTAAAGACTTCTTGAATCCCAAATTTAATGGTTGAAAGTGATCAAAATAAAAGTACTTTCCAATATTCTGGATATCACACAGGAGTTTGAAAATCAGGATTGGCAACTTTATGAACTTTAACACAACACACAATCTTCTCAAGAAGGCAATTTAGCAATATGTATAAAAGCCTTTAAGTAACAAATGTGGCTTTTGAATCAATAATTTCATTTCTAGGAACGAATCCTGAGGAAATCACCCATGATACATGAAAAAAGAAAAACACAGATGTTGCTATAAAAGAGCAAAAGTTGAGAAATATGCTAATTGTTTACTAGGAGGAAGCAGCACATTTATATGATGGAATACTATGCAACTAATAAAAATCATGCTGTGTGCCATAAAAAAATACTAGAATGGCTAAAAGTTCATCCTTTAAAGTGAAGGAGACAGGGGAACCTGGGTGGCTCAGTTGGTTAAGTGTCTGACTCTTGATTTCGGCTCAGGCTGTGATCTCAGGGTGCTGGGATCAGGCCCTGCATTGGGCTCCATGCTTGGCATGGAGTCTGCTTGAGATTCTCTCCCTCTGCCCCTCCCCCTGCTCACACATGCTCTCCCTAAATAAATAAAAACTTAAAAAAAAAAAGTGGAAAAAGACAAGCTACCAGAGTTTAATACACCATTTTTTTTTTTTGGTTTGTTTTATAAAACTTAAACACATGCACAAAACATAGTGGATGGACATACCAAAAAATTCACAATGGTCCTCTATGTGGCTTTACTGTATTTTTCTAAGTCTATTTATGTTACACAGACCATTTAATGCCTTCAGTAACTTAAAAGAGCACAGTAACAATGCAAAAATGGTACTGAGGAGAAAATATACATTTTAATGGAAATACAATACAAATCAGAAAAACAGCAAAATTATTGACCTACCCTGATGATCTCAACGGTCCTTGGTCCCATATCTGTGCCTATAAATAAGGAAGCAACACAATTAACTTTTTAAAATAAAGAGATACCACAGTTAGGATTTAATATTCTCCTATAAAAATTTTAAAAAATAGTATAATTTTCTAGCTCTTTCGAGAGAGAATACAAACAGGTATTACATACTTTCTCAAAATCCCAACTGGCAACTATTGGTTAGGAGCTATTTTATTTTTTATTTTTTTAATTTTTTTTTTTTAACAATGAAGAGAACTTTAAAAAAAATTATTAACATATAATGTATTATTTGTTTCAGGGGTACAGGTCTGTGATTCATCAGTCTTACACAATTCAGAGCTCATCATAGCACATACCCTCCCCAATGTCCATCACCCAGCCACTCCATCCCTCCCACCCCGCCTCCACTCCAGCAACCCACAGTTTGTTTCCTGAGATTAAGAGTCTCTTATGGTTTGTCTCCCTCTCTGGTTTCATCTTGTTCCATTTTTCCCTCCCTTCCCCTATGATTTTCTGTCTTGTTTCTCAAATTCCACGTATCAGTGAGATCATATGATAATTGTCTGTCTCTGATTGACTTATTTCGCTTA
>NW_027826833.1:0-272 GCF_054177405.1 Leptonychotes weddellii | reverse complement strand
TTCAGCTAGATAGGGATGAAACCATTCTGAACACCTATGAACTCAACAGGAGATCAAAGAAAAGAATAGCAGCAAAAAAAAAAAAAAGAAAGAAAAAGAAAAAAATAGCAGCAACTCTCTGAACAGAAAAGTGACCACTTTCTGGAAGGTAGGACGTGTGGAGAAATGAATCCGAGGTGAAATTTGGGAAGGCAGATGGTGGGGGAGGGGGCCTCTGTCAGCTGCTACGGGCAAGTGATAGAGCAGCGGAGCACAAAATCAGAAATTTTAGA
>NW_027826832.1:0-272 GCF_054177405.1 Leptonychotes weddellii | reverse complement strand
TAAGATTAGTGAAAAATGTATCTCTTTAGCGTTTTTAAATTATATATATACACACACAGAGACACATGTATACATATACACACATGTGCATACATGTCCATGTAAACTAAGGCAACATGGCAGAATAGTACAGAGCTTGACAAAAATAACTTAAGATTCAAATTTACCTAATAATATTTCTCTCTACAAATTTGACATATATTATGCATAAAAAAATGTGTGGTGTGGGCGCCTGGGTGGCTCAGTTGGTTAAGCGACTGCCTTCAGCTCAG
>NW_027826831.1:0-272 GCF_054177405.1 Leptonychotes weddellii | reverse complement strand
TTTTTCATGGCTGAGTAATATTCCATTGCATATACATGCCATATCTTCTTTGTATCTTCTTTCTTAACAAAAGGAGTGTTCTTCCCATACCTTTCTGAATTCTCCTTGGAGTCAAAGACAAGACAGTTTCTCCCTTTATGATCACCCAACGGGATCCAATAGGACCATTCCTTAAGACTATGGATCAGAAATGGGGATGGCAATGCTCCCACTTCAAACATTTTTATCTAATCACTGTCAGTTAAAAAGAAGCACCAGGGGCAGCCTGCAAA
>NW_027826830.1:0-272 GCF_054177405.1 Leptonychotes weddellii | reverse complement strand
TTAAGATGGTTTCCTTGGTTCTAAGATTTACGAGTTTTACTATTACATGCTGGGGTGTTTGTCTGTTTTCCTTGATCTTGGGGGGGTCCTCTCTGCCTCTAGGACACGAATGTTTGTTTCCTTCCCCAGATTAGGGAAGTTCTCAGCTACGATTTGCTCAAATATATCTTCTACTCCTTTGTCTCTCTCCACCCCCTCTGGGATTCCAATAATTTTGACATTGCTTTGACATGCTTCATGGTGTCACTTATTTCTCTGATTCTATTTTCATG
>NW_027826829.1:0-272 GCF_054177405.1 Leptonychotes weddellii | reverse complement strand
GGTGGGGCGGGGGTCCTCGCCCTCGTCCATCTGCAGCCTCAGGCAGGTGCACACCATCCAGCACACGGCGGGCGCCGCGCCCATGCGGAACAGCGCCGCATTGCTCTTCATCAGGTGGAAAGCGCGCAGCGCCTGAGCCTCCCCTCCAAAGTGTCGCAGGAAATACGCCCTCCTGTCGCGTTCTGAGAGCCCTTCCATCTCCACCAAGAGTGGCCGCTCCACCAGGAACCGCAGCTCCCTCAGGGCCTCGGGCCGCGTGGTGACCAGTAGGG
>NW_027826828.1:0-272 GCF_054177405.1 Leptonychotes weddellii | reverse complement strand
TTTGTTCAAAAGGGAAATATCTGATCAACCTTTGTAAAATAATACAACAAAATACAAAATAACTCTAAAAAATTGGAGGCCTGAAAGTATGTGGACACATGCACACACATACAAGATCATTTGGATCGGGGCGCCTGGGTGGCTCAGTTGGTTAAGCGACTGCCTTCGGCTCAGGTCATGATCCTGGAGTCCCGGGATCAAGTCCCGCATCGGGCTCCCTGCTCGGCGAGGAGTCTGCTTCTCCCTCTGACCCTCCCCCCTCTCATGTGCTC
>NW_027826827.1:0-272 GCF_054177405.1 Leptonychotes weddellii | reverse complement strand
CTGCTATAAACATCGGGGTGCACATACAAGGGGCACATTCTTATTTTCCTTGTGAGTTTATGTTCTGTAGGCATATTATTATTATTATTATTATTATTATTACTATTTTTGCACTTACCCTTCATTCTGGTAGTTCTCTGTTTGCCTCCCTGCCTCCCACCCACCACCTCCCATCCATATCATTTCTCTCTCTCTCTTCCCAACTCTGGCCAGGAGACTGTTCTATGCAGACAGAATCCTCTGGGCTCTCTGTCCTCTGGCTTCCTGTTGGG
>NW_027826826.1:0-272 GCF_054177405.1 Leptonychotes weddellii | reverse complement strand
TTCAATCTCCTGTTGAGTTCGTAGGTGTTCAGAATGGTTTGATCCCTATCCAGCTGAATTCCTGAGAGGAGATGAAATCCAGGTCTCCTACTCCTCCGCCATCTTGCTCCGCCCCCTATATGAGGTTTATCTTGAGCAAGAAGAGTAATCTCCACACCCACCCACCAAATGTTAAAAGTTTATGTAGAAGCCTTAACTGGGTTCAGTCACATACCCAGTCCAGATAGCCTCAACACCATATCCTCATCTCAAGGCTGTGTCCTTGGAGCAGC
>NW_027826825.1:0-272 GCF_054177405.1 Leptonychotes weddellii | reverse complement strand
GGGCACCTAGGTGGCTCAGTCAGTTAAGCATCCAGCTCTTGATTGTGTCTCAGGTCATGATCTCAGGATCCTAAGACCAAGCCCTACATCAGGCTCTGCACTCAGCATGGAGCCTGCTTAAGACTCTCTGTCTCGGGGGCAGAGCAAGATGGCGGAGGAGTAGGAGACCTGGATTTCGTCTCCTCTCAGGAATTCAGCTAGATAGGGATCAAACCATTCTGAACACCTACAAACTCAACAGGAGGTTGAAGAAAAGAAGAGCAACAACTCTC
>NW_027826824.1:0-272 GCF_054177405.1 Leptonychotes weddellii | reverse complement strand
TTTTTTCTGTAAAATAATGTTATTAAAATACCTAAGGTATAAAAAATTAAGTTTTAATGAGCATATTTACAAAGCCATATTTAAGGGATAAGAATATATCATAAATTAGGTGTTCTTTTCCTGTACTCTGGTCTTGCTTCCTAATTTTATTTTGATTTTGGACCAAGATGGAAATAGAAATTTCTCAGTTGGTATCATGTTGAAACTACTACATTCTGTTTCATAACCTTCATTTCCATAACTGAAAACCTGACTTTTATTGCACTTACAGT
>NW_027826823.1:0-2469 GCF_054177405.1 Leptonychotes weddellii | reverse complement strand
AGTGAAACTATCTTCTGTTGAGCTACTGTATTCCTTTCTCAAGATATTTCTATATCCAAAGTATCACCTTTTTTGATGCTTGTAAGACCAAGTTAGTTCCTCTCTTCCATCTTTCATTAACATGCAGGTAGCTAAGAAATCAAATTTAAATGGATTGTTGGTGCTTTTAAGGTTCTTCCTCCCCCTACAACCCCCCTTATTAAGCTCTAGATTGTTTCTCAATATCTCAGGCAGACGGTGCTCCCACATGCTAGTCCTCCCATGCCACATAGCTTTTTTGCTTACATATATAATTTCTACCATTTCAAATACTTTCTCCCTACCTTTTCCCACCAAACTCTGTCTCTCCCTTCCTTCCCAACTGCCAAAAGGCCACTTCAACTGAACAATTTCAGTCCAAAATTAACTGACTGTATTCCCTTTGACCATTGCAGTAATGAATTATCTATGCCAGTTAGGCATTCCAAATGAATTTATTGGGAGCCTGTTGGACACCACGCACTGGTCTGGGTACCGGGAATATGCTGGAGAACCCAAAAAACAAGGTGTCTATCAAATTGAAATTGTGATGAAATTCCAGTTCTTTATTTCTGCCTTCTCACCAGGTGTTAGGGTCTACCATACAAACACACTGTGTGCCATGCACCTGCTGTAAATGCCTAGGAACCTGCTCTCAGGTGTGGCTTGAGGTCTCAGTTTCTGGGAGTTGCACTTTCTTTGTTACGTGTGTGTCTGTGCGTGTAAAAAAACATATTTATTTTTTAACTAAAACATACATACCTTCCTTATTGATATATAAACACATGCTCCTGGGCTATATCCTCATTCACCTCTCCAGCTCTCTATATTTTCATTTTGCCATGCTCTTAAGCAGTGTGGGACTCTAAGGTTTGGGAGGGGAGTAAATTGCTTGCCAGTCAGAGTGATTGGTCTCTCTACGAGGAGAAATTAATCAAGCAAGTGAGAAACTTTAAAGCAGATGCCAGGTACCCCTTTTCACACAGTTTTTTTTGGGGGGGGGAGTGATGTGAAGACATTTTCATAACTATCCTGTTACTAAGCATCAGGCCGTGCCAACAAACCTGCAAACGGCATTGTCAACTCAAAACACTCTTAGGTCTTGAATTAAAGCTTGAAATTTAAAGGGTGATAATGTGAACAAGTTGCAAAATTCCTAGAGAGAAGATTCAATTAGTACAGCACCACCTATAACCTCTGAGCGTGTAGTAAGGTGCTCTGGTAACCTTCCCGTAATGCCATGAAGTTCTCCAGGTCTGCTCAGTGTGTGTGTGTGTGTGCGTGTGTACAGTCATCCACGTGAACACAAAGCAACTTTTTACCAACATCACTGCCCAGCCAATGCTTCTATCTTCTCTTATATGCTAAGGGTATTTTTGAGAAATATAGAATAGAAAATGTATTGCCTTCTTTGGCCAATCATATGCAGTATCTGGAAGCTTGGAGGCAAGAGGAACATGAATGTGGGGGGCACATTGAATAAACAAATAGCCACAATCAGTTGAATCAACAATCTTAGATAAAGTTGAGATTTTCTTTTTTTTTTAAATTTATTTATTTGAGAGAGTGAGCATGCACACTCATGAGTGGAGGGGGTAGAGGGAGAGAATCTCAAGCAGACTCCCCATTGAGAGGGGCGATCCTGGCAGGGGGCTCCATCCGCTGACCCTGAGATCATGACCTAAGCCAAAATTATGAGTCAGATGCTTAACTGACTGAGCCACCCGGCGCCCCTAAAGTTGAGCTTTTCTTTCTTTCTTTTTTTTTTTTTTAAGATTTTTAAATTTATTTGACAGAGAGAGACACAGCGGGAGAGGGAACACAAGCAGGGGGAGTGGGAGAGGGAGAAGCAGGCTTCCTGCTGAGCAGGGAGCCCGATGTGGGACTTGATCCCAGGACCCTGGGACCATGACCTGAGCCTAAGGCAGATGCCCAACGACAACCACCCAGGCACACTAAAGTTGAGCTTTTCAAATTGCAGGAAAAATTAGAGTTCTGGGATTTGCACTAAATTTGCATCATGTATAAGTCTTGGTTGTTCTGGCCATTGCTACATATAATGGCTCATTCTTTTTTTTCTTTTTTTATGTTATGTTAGTCATCATACATTACATCATTAGGTTTTTATTTTATTTTATTATGTTAGTCATCTTACATTAGTTTTTGATGTAGTGTTCCATGATTCATTGTTTGCGTATATCACCCAGTGCACCATTCAGTATGTGCCCTCCTTAATACCCATCACCAGGCTAACCCATCCCCCCACCCCCCTCCCCTCTAAAACCTCCGGTTTGTTTTTCAGAGTCCATAATCTCTCATGGTTCATCCCCCCTCCAATTTCCCACCCTTCATTTTTCCCTTCCTACTACTTTCTTCTTCTTCTTCTTTTTAACAGATAATGTATTATTTGTTTCAGAGGTACAGGTCTGTGATTCATCAGTCTTACACAAC
>NW_027826822.1:0-272 GCF_054177405.1 Leptonychotes weddellii | reverse complement strand
GAGGTGCCAAAAGCAAGAATAAGTAAAAATATATAAAAATGGCAGCAAAGTGAATTGTGCAAGACTGTTGAACCTCAGATCTGTACCTCTGAAACAAATAATGCAATATATGTTAAGAAAAAAAAAAGAAGAAGAAGAAGGTAGCAGGAGGGGAAGAATGAAGCGGGGGAAATCGGAGGGATAGACGAACCATGAGAGATGATGGACTCTGAAAAACAAACAGGGTTCTAGAGGGGAGGGGGGTGGGAGGATGGGTTAGCCTGGTGGTGGGT
>NW_027826821.1:0-272 GCF_054177405.1 Leptonychotes weddellii | reverse complement strand
ATTCGTATTTGCTGTTTATAGAATTGATATCGGTGTAGCTTTTGAGTTTATAACCAACATGGTATCCTGAAATATTCTTTTTTTTTTAAAGGTTTTATTCATTTATTTGAGAGAGAGCATGAGCAGGGGGAGCAGCAGAGGGAGAGGGAGAAGCAGGCTCCCCACTGAGCAGGGAGCCCAATGTGGGGCTTGATCCCAGAACCTCAGGATCATGACCTGAGCGGAAGGCAGATGTTTAACCGACTGAGCCACCCAGGAGCCCCCTGAAATAT
>NW_027826820.1:0-272 GCF_054177405.1 Leptonychotes weddellii | reverse complement strand
CTCTCCCCAGCAGGGTGTTTCTCTCCCAACCCATGCAGGATCCCATTCCTGTTAGTTCCTTTTGTGTTCTTACAGTGTCACTTGATAACAACTCAAGAAAATATATGTTCTCCCTGCCCCCACTTTCAAACTGAAGGTAGCAGTCTGTACACTCTTCCCTGATCCTTGTTGCCTTCACTGAGTGTATCTTGGAATTCTTCCTACAACAACACTTGGAGAACCGTCTTGTTTTTTTGGTGTCTTTGTGTCATATCATTTGTTTTTAACAGATG
>NW_027826819.1:0-272 GCF_054177405.1 Leptonychotes weddellii | reverse complement strand
GGCAGCCCCCGTGCTGGGAATCTGTAGTATCCAGAGTTATTTTCACACTCAGTCAGGACTTGCCCTCCTTCTTGGGCTCGGTTGTTCTTTCCATCTTTTCCCCAGTCTTCTCAGACGAACGGACTCTGGATTAGCAGACGGGGGGCGTGCCGGAACCTCGCATTTTAAATTCGTTGCTCTTACGTCCCCAACTCCGCTTGCCTGCGCTCTGCCTTCCTGATCCCGTGCGGGCTCCAGTCCCAAGTCAAGGAGCTACGGACGCAGCAGAGTCT
>NW_027826818.1:0-272 GCF_054177405.1 Leptonychotes weddellii | reverse complement strand
TTTTTAAAGATTTTATTTATTTATTTGAGACAGAGAGAATGAGAGAGACAGAGAGCACATGAGAGGGGGGAGGGTCAGAGGGAGAAGCAGGCTCCCTGCTGAGCAGGGAGCCCGATGCGGGACTCGATCCCGGGACTCCGGGATCATGACCTGAGCCGAAGGCAGTCGCTTAACCAACTGAGCCACCCAGGCGCCCTATCTTCTATCTTTCTATCTTAATTTAGAACAAAGCAAAATGACTTGATGCATAAAAGATAACTCTGTCTCTGAAA
>NW_027826817.1:0-272 GCF_054177405.1 Leptonychotes weddellii | reverse complement strand
GATCCTGCCCCAGGGGCCCACAAGACCCAGCCAACGGCCAAAATGAAAGGTGTCCGTCCTCCATAGCAATCCTTATAAGAAACCAAACAGGGGCCCCCGGGTGGCTCGGACAGTTAGGCATCCGACTTGGTTTTGGCTCAGGTCATGGTCTCAGGGTCTGGGATTAAGCCCCATGTCGGGGTCTGCACTCAGTGGGGAGCCTGCTTGAGATTCGCTCTCCCTCTTCTCCTCCCCCTGCTCTCTCTCTCTAAATAATATAATAATGAATGAAT
>NW_027826816.1:0-272 GCF_054177405.1 Leptonychotes weddellii | reverse complement strand
GCAGTAGTGGGCACCAGCAAAGAGAGAATTTAACAATGCAAGGAAGGAATAACAAGCTTTAGTTTTTGAGAGCGCTATAAATTTAAGCTTGATATAGCAAGTATACATATTTGTGTCATGTATAAATGCACAAACATATACATGGATTAGCCCAAATACACAGATTAGCAATGAAAAAAATGTAAAAAAAAAAAAAAAAATCAACAGGTGGCTGTGGTAAGAGTCTGCATCAATATCTGGTTTCCGGTGAATTGTATAAAAAGCATAAAACT
>NW_027826815.1:0-272 GCF_054177405.1 Leptonychotes weddellii | reverse complement strand
GGCAGCCCCCGTGCTGGGAATCTGTAGTATCCAGAGTTATTTTCACACTCAGTCAGGACTTGCCCTCCTTCTGGGGCTCGGTTGTTCTTTCCATCTTTTCCCCAGTCTTCTCAGACGAACGGACTCTGGATTAGCAGACGGGGGGCGTGCCGGAACCTCGCATTTTAAATTCGTTGCTCTTACGTCCCCAACTCCGCTTGCCTGCGCTCTGCCTTCCTGATCCCGTGCGGGCTCCAGTCCCAAGTCAAGGAGCTACGGACGCAGCAGAGTCT
>NW_027826814.1:0-272 GCF_054177405.1 Leptonychotes weddellii | reverse complement strand
TTCTAAACCTCTGTCATTTGTGGTAATTTAGATTTACTATTCTTGGGGCGCCTGGGTGGCTCAGTCGTTAAGTGTCTGCCTTCGGCTCAGGTCATGATCCCAGGGTCCTGGGATCGAGCCCCACATTGGGCTCTGCTCAGTGGAGAGTCTGCTTCTCCCTCTGTCATTCCCCCTGCTTGTGTTCCCTCTCTCGCTGTCTGTCTCTTTCTCTGTCAAAATAAATAAATAAAATCTTAAAAAAAAAAAAAAAAAAGATTTATTCTTTCTGTCCT
>NW_027826813.1:0-272 GCF_054177405.1 Leptonychotes weddellii | reverse complement strand
TCAGGCTCCCTGCTCACCGGGAAGCCTGCTTCTCCCTCTCCCTCTGCCCGTCCCCCTGCTTGTGGTCTCTCTGTCTCAAATAAATAAATAAAATCTTTAAAAAAAAAAAAATCCCAGACGTGAGCCTTCCCCAGGGAGCACTTACACCCGAGGACCCCCCGGATCAGCGGAGCTGCAGGGACGTCGGGAACACTCAGCCCACAGGCCTGGAGTCAGAAAGGCAGGCAGGAGGGTACGTGACCGAGGTCACCGAGTCGGCCCCTGGCAGAGTC
>NW_027826812.1:0-2470 GCF_054177405.1 Leptonychotes weddellii | reverse complement strand
AATTGCAGGAAACAAACTGAGTGTTGCTGGAGTGGGGGGTGGGGTGGGAGGGATGGGGTGACTGGGTGATAGATACTGGGGAAGGTATGTGCTCTGGTAAGCTCTGTGAATTGTGCAAGATTGTTGAATTTCAGACCTGTACCTCTGAAACAAATAATGCAATATATGTTAAGAAAAAAAAAAGAAGAAGGTAGCAGGAAGGGAAGAATGAAGGGGGTGAAATCGGAGGGGTAGATGAACCACGAGAGACGATGGACTCTGAAAAACAAACTGAGAGTTCTAGAGGGGAGGGGGTGGGAGGATGGGTTAGCCTGGTGGTAGGTATTGAGGAGGGCACATTCTGCATGGAGCACTGGGTGTTATGCACAAACACTGAATCATGGAACACTACATCTAAAACTAATGTTGTAATGTATGGGGATTAACATAAGAAAAATAAAAAGAGTGAAAAAAAAACTGGAAAATACACCTGCATGAACATTATTCTCTCTGTATTTCAGGTAAACTCGAGAACAAGGACAATCATCCTGTCTCCATTACAGGAGGGGTTCCACATTCTTAATGAGCCTGCCCATTCTGTCCTGCAGGTAGTTCAGGGATGCTATACATCCTTTGGGAGGAGCACAGAACAGATACCGGGGTCACTCTTACCCCATACATGCTCTTGGACACCTCACAAATCCTCTAAAATCTGGGTATATGTTCACATATCTTAATGGTGTCACATGAAATCTACACCTAAAGATTTCTGTGCATGTGTAAAAAAAAGTAGCACATGGAGGTTAAATTTGTGATCTGGAATATCATATAATAAAAAACATAGTTTCCCAAATTCTCTCAATAACAACAAATCGAAGGCAGTCACACCTGCTCTGGTCACTGCCCTCTCTGTCAGCATAGATCACAAGTTGGCTATTTAGTCAGAGGACATGCAAATATGGCCCTCCTTCTGCTGATTAAAACCGCCCAACCCTAAACCTGCAAATGGGAGAGGAGCCCCAGCCTTGGGATTCCCAGGGGTTCGCGTTCATAATCAGGACAGAACACAGACAACTCACCATGGAGTTTGTGTTTCATTAGGGTTTCTTTGTTGCTATTTTAAAAGGTAATTCACAGAGAACAAGAGACATGAGTCCCTTGAGTATGTGAGTGGATAAGAGTAAGAGAAACCATGGATATGTGTGATAGTTTCCTGACCAGGATGTCTTGTGTCTGCAGGTGTCCAGTGTGAGGTGCAGCTGGTGGAGTCTGGGGGAGACCTGGTGAAGCCTGGTGGGTCCCTGAGACTCTCCTGTGCTGCCTCTGGATTCACTTTCAGCAGCTACTACATGTACTGGGTCCGCCAGGCTCCAGGAAAGGGGCTGCAGTGGGTCGCAGTTATTAGTAGTGATGGAAGTAACACAGGCTACGCGGACTCTGTGAAGGGCCGATTCACCATCTCCAGAGACAATGGCAAGAACACGCTGTATCTGCAGATGAATAGCCTGAGAGACGAGGACACAGCCATCTATTACTGTGCAAAGGACGCAGTGAGGGGATGTCAGTGTGAGCCCAGACACAAACCTTACTGTAGAAGGGGATCTGGTCACCAGGAGGTGCACACTGCTCACCAATTCTGTCTTGAAACCCCAGGAGCAGATGCAGCTTGAGGATATGGCAGGTTTCCTCTCAGGATCTGGGGCTTTCTCTCTAATTATAGCTGTTTAGCCCAGGGAGCCTCTCTGCACACATAGTTCTGTGCTATCTATTCATTCTCTGACATAAATAAAAAGTTGAAGAACTATTATACTAGCAAGCGCAAAAGTCAGTGTCACTTGCACTTGCTTGTTCCTAAATATGGATCTAAATATGAATGAATTACAAATACCTCCATGCAAATCACCTGAATACTTTCAAGAGTCCCAGCTGCACTCAACTGTGTATCATAGGAGAATCCAGCTCAGTGTGCAAGCTTGCAAGAAGTGCCCTCTGGATATGGGGCTACCGTGGTGTCAAGAATCCAAAGCCAGAGAAGAAAGATCCCTGGTGGGGCTCACTGTCTTAAACCATGTTCACAACAATGTTAGTGGCAGCGTGGGGAACAGAGGGAACCCCACCAGGACATGGTGTGGATGTAGAATCTGTTGATCATACCACACACACACACAAACACACAAACATGAGAACATAAAACTTTCATCCCCTTTACCATCTTGTCTGTTGAGAGCAGGGCAGGCCTCTCCTCAAGTCATCACTGCTTAGATGGAGCCAAGGAAGGACACTGGTTCAGGGTGTGTGCTGTGGGTCAGTGGTGGGGATGGGGTCCTGCTCATGGGAGGGGCTTATGTGGAGTCAGTCTCCCACCTGCATCAAAGGAGGCAGAACTGGTGTGTTCTTGTTAGAGTTTCCATCTGTGAGGCAGGAAGAGAAGAGTGAGGAATGAAGGTCAAGGAGCTAACAGGCAATAATCAAAAGATACCCTGTGATGACT
>NW_027826811.1:0-272 GCF_054177405.1 Leptonychotes weddellii | reverse complement strand
TTACAAACTTAATAGTGTGATACGTCCTACTTTACCTGTTAAACTATATTAGAAGTAAATATCATGAATATTACATATATTTTCTAAGACTATGTGTAAGTACAGGTGAAGTAGTTGGCAGTCTCATTTATAACTGAGGCTCCTTTGTTGACCCTGGCTGTCTTTGTTTGCTGATCTAAGTTTCCTGAAGAAAAAAACAGAACACTCTACATTCTTCACCCAGCCTTTCATATTCCTCTCACCTGTATCAGTTGCTGTAATTGATTTTCCTC
>NW_027826810.1:0-272 GCF_054177405.1 Leptonychotes weddellii | reverse complement strand
CTTCTACCCACATTACAGATCCTCAACAAGCTATCCAGGCATCCTCTACCAATTAATAAAACTTGACATTGCAAAATGAAACTTTTTTACCATTGTGATCTAGACATAACTCCTCCTAAGATGTTCTATTATTCATTGAGAAAACATATGGGAGATCAGGACATTGAACAAAAATCATGGCAGAATTAAAAATATATATATATTAGGAAAAAAGATGGAGACAGGTCCCATTTGTGCCCACATGTGTACATAATAAAGTACATATATGAATG
>NW_027826809.1:0-272 GCF_054177405.1 Leptonychotes weddellii | reverse complement strand
TATGAAAGAAGCAAAATGTCTGCACTGACCAATATAAAATGTTTTGCATTCTGATTTTAAATAATACGGTTTCGCAAAAGTTAGATTTTTAATTAAAACAAAGAACTAATTTCAAATTATTCCTAAAACAATATATGGTTATGACAGTAGAATTAGAATATAAAACGTTAGGGATAAAACAAATCTACAAAGAGTGAGAGTTTGACCTCTTCTTTGCCAATTTGGATGCCTTTTATTTCTTTTTGGGACTTCAAGCTCTATTATAAAGCTGT
>NW_027826808.1:0-272 GCF_054177405.1 Leptonychotes weddellii | reverse complement strand
CCAGAGTACGGATTTTTTACCTCTTTGGTTAGGTTTATTCCTGGTATTTAATGGTTTTTGGTGCAATTGTGAATGGAATCGATTCCTTAATTTCTCTTTCTTCAGTCACATTTTTTTTTATAGAAATGTGATCTTCATTTATTCATTCAATTATTTTTTTCTTGTGTGTAAAGCTCTCCATATATCTCTTTATATATATTTTTTTTATTATGTTATGTTAGTCACCATACAATACATCATTGGTTTTTGATGTGGTGATCCATGATCCATTG
>NW_027826807.1:0-272 GCF_054177405.1 Leptonychotes weddellii | reverse complement strand
GCAGACAGCATGACCCTTCACCTTCAATACGGCAGTGTACAGATCCTCAGAGCATGGACATCCTTTCCCATATCCACGATATGATGTTCACACTCAGGAAATTGAACATCGATGCAACACTCTTGTCTACCATACAGTCAATATTTTCATTTCCCCAATGGTCCCCAAAATGTCTTTTACAGCCTTTTTTTTTTTTTTTGAACCAGGATCCAATCAAAGATCATGCTTGGCACTTAGTAGTCCTTTTTATTCAGTCTCTCGGATTTCAAAAT
>NW_027826806.1:0-272 GCF_054177405.1 Leptonychotes weddellii | reverse complement strand
GGATGAATGGCTAAGCAAAATGTGGTCTGTACATACAATGGAATACTCTTCATCCTTAAAAAGGAAAGAACTTTTTTTTTTTTTTTAAGATTTTATTTATTTATTTGACAGAGAGATAGCGAGAGCAGGAACACAAGCAGGGGGAGTGGGAGAGGGAGAAGCGGGCTTCCTGCCGAGCAGGGAGCCTGATGTGGGACTCGATCCCAGGACCCTGGGATCATGACCTGAGCCGAAGGCAGACGCTTAACGACTGAGCCACCCAGGCACCCAGG
>NW_027826805.1:0-272 GCF_054177405.1 Leptonychotes weddellii | reverse complement strand
TTGAGGGGAGGGGGCTGAATTTTAACTAGCGTTATCTGCATGGATATATGGTTTTCCTTAGCAGAAATCATCTCTTGCAGGTACTGAGAAGTTCAGTTATGGAATTAACCCACGTTTGGAATTTTGTCAAGGAGGCAAATGACAGATTCGGAAGGGGAGGGTTGGGGAGGAGGTAGTGGCCAAAGTAACAAAACAATAGATTGGCGAGGGCCTGACTCCCCAGGAATGACCCCAAAAGACAAGATGGGACAGATGGGGGGGGTCACACAGGG
>NW_027826804.1:0-272 GCF_054177405.1 Leptonychotes weddellii | reverse complement strand
CAGTGTGCCCTAGAATTTTTGGAAGGTGCAGAGAATTTGTAGAAATAATCATTATGAGGAAGGAGATGATGTGGGGGGGGGGGATGGTTCAGTTTCTACTAATAAGTGCTTCATAATAGCTCAAAAAAATCTCTGTCAGGCCTCTGCCTCTTTCGAAATGCAAATGGCTGAGCGCTCCCTGCAAAGCTTGCTGTGCGCGATACACAGACAAGGGAAATATCTACTCTGTGTCACTCCAAATGATATGGAAACAACCGAAAGCGTCCTGGCTG
>NW_027826803.1:0-272 GCF_054177405.1 Leptonychotes weddellii | reverse complement strand
TCCATGATGTATTTCTATGTAAACCCCAGAAGCACTGAATATAGTATCTTGCACATAGGAGATATGTGATACCTTTTTTTTTTTTTAAAGATTTTATTTATTTATTTGACAGAGAGAGACACAGCGAGAGAGGGAACACAAGCAGGGGGAGTGGGAGAGGGAGAAGCAGGCTTCCCGCGGAGCAGAGAGCCCGATATGGGACTCGATCCCAGGACCCTGGGACCATGACCTGAGCCGAAGGCAGTTGCTTAACAACTGAGCCACCCAGGCGC
>NW_027826802.1:0-272 GCF_054177405.1 Leptonychotes weddellii | reverse complement strand
GGTGTTATTATTGTGGCTTCAGGAATCAGACAGAGGTCCCCTAACAAGTGCAACATTTCCGTTCACCACCTATGCAAATATGCCCATATTTAACAATAAATCCAGACAGGACACTATTTCAATCAAAGCCAGGTGATTAACCTCAGACCCAAAGCTGATTTTCCGAAGGAGACATGGATACTGTCTAAAAATATGCTCATTCAGTCAAGCGTTTGAGGTCTGTTTACAGGGGAACAAGTAAATGGAGTAAAGTGCAGACCAAGGGCAGGGCG
>NW_027826801.1:0-2470 GCF_054177405.1 Leptonychotes weddellii | reverse complement strand
CTCTCAATAGATGCAGAAGAAGCATTTGACAAAGTACAGCATTCTTTCTTGATTAAAATTCTTCACAGTTGGGCTCCTGGGTGGCTCAGTTGGTTAAGCGACTGCCTTTGGCTCAGGTCATGATCCTGGGGTCCTGGGATCGAGTCCCGCATTGGGCTCCCTGCTCAGTGGGGAGTCTGCATCTCCCTCTGCCTCTGCCTTCCACTCCCCCTGCTTGTGTGCTTGCTCGCTCTCTCTCAGTCTCTCTCTGTCAAATAAATAAATAAAATCTTAAAAATAAATAAATAAAATTCTTCACAGTGTAGGGATAGAGGGTACGTACCTCAAAACCATAAAAACCATCTATGAAAACCCCAGAGCAAATATCATTCTCAATGGGGAAAACTGAGAGCTTTTCCCCTAAGGTCAGGAACATGGCAGGGATGTCCATTATCACCACTGCTACTCAACATAGTACTAGAAGTCCCAGCCACAGCAATCAGACAACAAAAAGAAATAAAAGGCATCCAAATCAGCAAAGAAGTCAAACTCTCACTGTTTGCAGATGATTTGATACTTTATGTGGAAAACCCCAAAGACTCCACCCCAAAACTGCTAGAACTCATACAGGAGTTCAGTAAAGTGGCAGGATATAAAATCAATTCACAGAAATCCGTGGCATTTCTATACACCAACTACAAGACAGAAGAAAGAGAAATTAAGGAGTTGATTCCACTTACAATTGCACCCAAAACCATAAGATAGCTAGGAATAAATCTAACCGAAGAGGCAAAGGATCTGTACTCAGAAAACTATAGAATTCTCATGAAAGAAATTGAGGAAGACACAAAGAAATGGAAAAATGTTCCATGCTCATGGATTGGAATAACAAATATTGTGAAGATGTCTATGCTACCTAGAGCAATCTACACATTCAATGCAATCCCTATCAAAATACCATCAACGTTTTTCAAAGAAATGGAACAAATACTCCGAAATTTGTATGGAACCAGAAAGGACCCCGAATAGCCAGAGGAATGTTGAAAAAGAAAAGCAAAGCCAGTGGCATCACAGTTCCAGACTTCAAGCTCTATTACAAAGCTGTAATCCTCAAGACTGTATGGTACTGGTACAAAAACAGACACATAGATCAATGGAACAGAATAGAGAGCCCAGAAATGGACCCTCAACTCTATGGTCAACTAATCTTCGACAAAGTAGGAAAGAATGTCCAATGGAAAAAAGACAGTCTCTTCAACAAATGGTGTTGGGAAAATTGGACAGCCACATGCAGAAGAATGAAACTGGACCATTTCCTTACACCACACACAAAAATAGACTCAAAATGGATGAAAGACCTAAATGTGAGACAGGAATCCATCAAAATCCTAGAGGAGAACACAGGCAGCAACCTCTTCGACCTCAGCCGCAGCAACTTCTTCCTAGAAACATTGCCAAAGGCAAGGGAAGCAAGGGCAAAAATGAACTATTGGGACATCGTCAAGATAAAAAGCTTTTGCACAGCAAAGGAAACAGTCAACAAAACCAAAAGACAACTGACAGAATGGGAGATGATATTTGCAAATGACATGTCAGATAAAGGGCTAGTATTCAGAATCTAGAAAGAACTTATCAAACTCAAGACCCAAAGAACAAAGAATCCAATCAAGAAATGGGCAGAAGACATGAACAGACATTTCTGCAAAGAAGACATCCAATAGACACATGAAAAAGTGCTCAACATCAAGGAAATACAAATCAAAATCTCCATGAGATACCACCTCACTCCAATCAGAATGGCTAAATTTAACAAGTCAGGAAACGACAGATGTTGGCAAGGATGTGGAGAAAGGGGAACCCTCCTACACTGCTGGTGGGAGTGCAAGCTGGTGCAGCCACTCAGGAAAACAGTATGGATGTTCCTCAAAAAGTTGAAAAAAGAGCTACCCTATGACCCAGCAATTGCACTACTGGGTATTTAGCCCACAGATACAAATGTACTCATCTAAAGGGGTATGTGCACCCCAATGTTTATAGCAGCAATGTCCACAATAGCCAAACTATGGAAAGAGCCAAGATATCCATCAACAGAGGAATGGATAAATAAGATGTTATATATATATATATATATGTGTATAAGATGGAATATTATACAGCCATAATATTTTTCAAAAAAACTAAAATGTTGCCATTTGCAACGATGTGGTTGGAACTAGAGGGTATTATGCTAAGCGAAATAAGTCAGTCAGAGAAATACAAGTATCATATGATCTCACTGATATGAAGAATTTGAGAAACAAGGCAGAGGAGCATGGGGGAAGGGAGGAAAAAATGAAACAAGATGAAACCAGAGAGGGAGACAAAGCATAAGACACTCTTAATCTCAGGAAACAATCTGAAGGTTGCTGGAGTTGTGGGGGGGTGGGAGGGATGGGGTGGCTGGGTGATGGACACTGGGGAAGGTGTGTGCTATGGTGAGCTCTGCCAATTG
>NW_027826800.1:0-272 GCF_054177405.1 Leptonychotes weddellii | reverse complement strand
GGAGGCACTTGTCTTGCATCTGAAATGCCTGCTCATTTTTCTTGTCTCCAGGATGCACCCCAGGCAACACCCCTGAGCTAGCACTCCCTGGGCTGGGCCTTCCTGGCCCTACTTCCTTAGGCTTCCAGCCCGGGGCCCCAGGTCAGTGTGACACGGAACAGGTCAGTCCTCTGGACCCCCCATCATTGCTGCCACATCACACACGCACCATCCTCTCTTCTCCAGGGAAATCCGATGACCTCTAAACTTCCCCTTTCACAAACAGGGGTAGG
>NW_027826799.1:0-272 GCF_054177405.1 Leptonychotes weddellii | reverse complement strand
TGCCAAGTACTTATCTCCAACCCTGCCTTCGGCCTCCCCATGTGGGCTCTATAGCATCTTCACCTGATTGATGACTGTGGATAAAACTACATTTCTTTCTCTCCTTCTCTCCCAGTTACTTCAAACTCTCCTATGGATGCCTTCTCTGTCCTCAGCACCCAGGCTCAGTGGTTCAGAATCATCCATAATCCATTTCTTTATACTCAAGAAATTACCTGGTCATGTGGTCTAGCTCCCACTGGAATGGGTTGAGGAATGATCGAGGGGAAAAC
>NW_027826798.1:0-272 GCF_054177405.1 Leptonychotes weddellii | reverse complement strand
GTCAGATATCTTCCTTCCTTCCTCCCTCCCTTCTTAAGGAGGTATAATTGACAAATTGGTCAAGTGTGTTTCTTTTTTTTTTTTTTTAAAGATTTTATTTATTTATTTGAGACAGAGAGAATGAGAGAGACAGAGAGCACATGAGAGGGGGGAGGGTCAGAGGGAGAAGCAGGCTCCCTGCCGAGCAGGGAGCCCGATGCGGGACTCGATCCAGGGACTCCAGGATCATGACCTGAGCCGAAGGCAGTCGCCTAACCAACTGAGCCACCCAG
>NW_027826797.1:0-272 GCF_054177405.1 Leptonychotes weddellii | reverse complement strand
CAATGAATCATGGAACACTTCATCTAGAACTAATGATGTAATGTATGGGGATTAACATAAGAATTAAAAAAAAATATATATATATATATACATATCTTTGTAGATTAGGTAATAATTTTTCTTTGGAATACATATAATGAAGACACATTTAAAGTCAAGAGGAATGAATTCACTGATTCACCTTAAATCATCTACTTTTTAAATATTGGAAGTAGAGCAAAATATTGAGTTATACAAGTAATTTGTAGGTTAGAAAAGAAATGTGTGTTTTT
>NW_027826796.1:0-272 GCF_054177405.1 Leptonychotes weddellii | reverse complement strand
TGTTCACATTCTATTGTGGCTAGAGACTTCATTTGTATGAATTGATCCTTTTTATTTTTTTTTTTATTTTTTATTTTTATTTTTATTTTTTTTTTAAAGATTTTATTTATTTATTTATTAGAGAGCGAGCGAGAGAGAAACAGCATGAGAGAGGAGAGGGTCAGAGGGAGAAGCAGGCTCCCCGCTGAGCCGGGAGCCCAATGTGGGACTCGATCCAGGGACTCCAGGATCATGACCTGAGCCGAAGGCAGTCGCTTAACCGACTGAGCCAC
>NW_027826795.1:0-272 GCF_054177405.1 Leptonychotes weddellii | reverse complement strand
CAAGCATGACCTCTGTGAATTATCACAATAATAATGTAATATGGATACTGGTATCTCCGTTTTAGAGATGAGGAAATCAAGGCCAAGCACATATGCATGTTCCGCTTCTAGGGACAGAAGAGTCATCTAGGAGCTACAGGTCCGGTGCTTACTTGGCTCATGGAAGGAGAACAGCCATGCTTACTGAATACATTTGCTTCTACCTAAAGTTTTGGGAGTAGAAAGGGGAGAACCAGCTCTGACCAGAGGTGGACGCAGGTATAGCCGGGCCT
>NW_027826794.1:0-272 GCF_054177405.1 Leptonychotes weddellii | reverse complement strand
TCAGTGCTCAAAAACACTTTTCCAAAAATTTTTTCCCACTTTTTATTATGAAAATTTCAAGTATACATAAAAATCGAGATGATAATTCAGACAACCCTTGTGGACCATGGCCCTCGTTGTCTACATTATCCTGCGTTTTCTGTTTCATCTCACTCATTTGTCTTTCAGTATGCTGATGGATTTCCTCAAATGCCTTGTGATTCTTGTTAGACAGCCCCCAGTTAGGAATAAAGAACTGTATTGCTTACTATAGAGAGCTGGTGTGGTCTTCC
>NW_027826793.1:0-272 GCF_054177405.1 Leptonychotes weddellii | reverse complement strand
CCTTAAAAAAGAAAGAAAGAAAGAAAGAAGGCCAGTGTGGTGAAGTATACTGGGTAAGAAGGTAAGTAATGGAGACGAAGCTAGAGATTTGACAGGGACCTGAGCAGGTAGAGCAGTAGTTCTCAAAGTGGGGTCCCCAGACCAGCAGCAGCATCCTTAGGGATGTGCGAGTGATGCAAATTCTCAGGCCCCCATCCCATACCCACTGAATCAGAGGCCCAGGGGTCTGGCCTGGCAGTCTGGAGTTTTAACCAGCCCTCCCAGTGATGTGG
>NW_027826792.1:0-272 GCF_054177405.1 Leptonychotes weddellii | reverse complement strand
GGGGCACCTGGGTGGCTCAATTGGTTAAGCAACTGCCTTCGGCTCTGGTCATGATCCCAGGGTCCTGGAATCAAGCCCTGAGTCAGGCTCCCTGCTCAGCGGGCAGCCTGCTTCTCCCTCTCCCTCTGCCTGCTGCTCTGCCTACTTGTGCTCTCTCTCAATCTGTCAAATAAATAAATAAAAAATCTTAAAAAAAAAAATAATAGGACTGAAAGGAAATAGACACAACTCTGTCTTTTTTTTTTTAAAGATTTTATTTATTTATTTGACAG
>NW_027826791.1:0-272 GCF_054177405.1 Leptonychotes weddellii | reverse complement strand
TAACTGCACATCTCTGGGAAACGTGTCACCTATTATGACACTGCTAGCTGATGTTGGTGTCTAAACCCAACATGTTGGATTGTCTTACTCAGAGCAGAAGGATTTCTTGGCACAGACAAGCAGAGGGAGGGTTATAGTATGCGCATCTCCTTGTATTGGCTTGTGCTTCTGTGATGCTGGCAACCAGAGGGGTCCCCACAGGACGAGGGAAATGCTGAAGCATGCAGGAGAGGAGCAGGGAAGTGAGTCATTCAATGGACTCGAAACCCACT
>NW_027826790.1:0-2470 GCF_054177405.1 Leptonychotes weddellii | reverse complement strand
CCCAGGACCCTGGGACCATGACCCGAGCCGAAGGCAGACGCTTAACGACTGAGCCACCCAGGCGCCCCTCTGGCCATCATTCTTAAACAGAGCCTTACCAGGAGCCTAATATTAGAGGTAAAGGGAGGATAAGGCCCAGTGGGTGGGTTGAGGAGAGCCCTCTGCTCTTTTTCCCAAACGCCATTTGCAGTGCATTTCTAGAAAGGTCAAATAGATAAGATTCTTCTGGGGTGTGCATACTCTCTCTTTGTCAAGATCTGTGTCTCAGGACACGATGTTGGGCTTTGTGGACCTGTTAATACAAAGGCTCCTACCAGAAGAGCTGTCTGAAACCATTACCCTGTTTCTTTCCTTCCATGAGGTACATATTCTATTGACCCACCATCCAAGGTTTCAGGGACAGAAGGCAAACAGACTATTAGCTTGCAAGAGCAGGAAGAAAATTTAAATTGCAATTCCAATGATCCTATAGGCCACCCCGAGTCCGGGAGGCAGTGTCCATTCTCTGAGATGGGCTACACAGCGCAGGGTGTGATATCCTTTAAATATTTAAATATATGGTATGTGTGTCTCCAGCTTGCGCTCCTTCCCTAGGCCCATAAATGTTAGGAGTGAATTGTACTTCATAATCCTTGGTTAGAACCGACAATAATTAACTCACAATAAGTCATGGTTTCTGAATTGTTTGTAAGTCCATAACTGAAAAGCATATTCTTTTTTTTTTTTTAAAGATTTTATTTATTCATTTGAGAGAGAGAATGGGAGACAGAGCACGAGAGGGGGGAGGGCCAGGGGGAGAAGCAGACTCCCTGCTGAGCAGGGAGCCCGATGCGGAACTGGATCCCGGGACTCCAGGATCATGACCTGAGCGGAAGGCAGTCGCTTAACCAACTGAGCCACCCAGGCGCCCGAAAAGCATATTCTTTAAGTAATTGTCTAAGATATAGATGCAAATGTCGTACCTGTTTCTGGATGGAAAGCACATCTAAACTGTTGAGGCAGGGGACCTCAATATTACTGATCTCCAGTTGAGTGTCTTCAACTCAACCCCAACTTGGTGAGGGGCTTTTCAGCCAGGATTGTATTATATGATGACAATGGTGATGATGATAATAGTTATAATTATTATAACATAATAAATTATTATTTTAAAGTGGCTAATATTTGGGTGCCTGGGTGGCTCAGTCATTAAGCGTCTGCCTTCGGCTCAGGTCATGCTTCCAGGGTCCTGGGATCGAGCCCCACATCGGGCTCCCTGCTCAGCGGGAAGCCTGCTTCTCCCACTCCCCCACTTGTGTTCCCTCTCTCGCTGTGTCTCTCTCTGTCAAATAAATAAATAAAATCTTTAAAAAAATTAAAAAATAATAATAATAAAAAATTAAATTAAATTAAAAAAATAAAGTGGCTAATATTTATTTTTTAAGTGTCTAATATCTATTAAGCATTTACCAATGTCTAGTTCTACAAACCTTCCACATGTTAATTCACTTAGTCTTCATAACGACTCCCTAACATTGATATTATTTATCACCATTTCATAAAAGAGGAGACATAAGCAGAGAGGTGAAGTAACTTACCCAAGAGCACACAGCCAAGAAGTGCTGAGCAAGGATTCAACTGCAAGCGATTTAACTCCAGAACGTGGGCTCTTAACTCGTGTGCAGTGAGGTAACTACCTGAGGAGATAAATCCTCCATTTAAAAGCATCTGAGAAATTTTAGAATGTAACTCCAAACTATACCACCTAAGATCCATGGGGATACATTAGAAAATGAATTTCAGAGAGCTGAGTCCTCCCAGTGCCTAGCCAGATAATGTGGGGAAACATCTGTTCCATGATGAAGTCATGCTATCATGATTAGGTCAGGAATTTTATCCCATGAAGATGAAAATTTAAGGAAATGGAAGAGTATGGTATAATCAATGGGGGAAATGGAGAAAATTTAAGAACATACTGGGGGATTGGAATATCACTGTTATGAAGAAATAAAGAACCACTGAGGGGTGCCTGGGTGGCTCAGTAGGTTAAGCATCTGCCTTTGGCTCACGTAATGATCTCAGGGTCCTGAGATCAAGCCCTGAGTCAGACTCCTTGCTCCGCGGAGAGTCTGCTAATCCCTCTCCCTCTGCCCCTCCCCACTGCTTGTGCTCTGTCTCTTTCTCTTTCTCAACTAACTAAATAAAATTGTTTAAAAAAAAAAAAAAAAGAACCACTGAAGCAAGTTACGTTCTGTTGTTTTAGAAACATCACTGCAATAAAAGGTCTGCAAACTAAAGTATAGCATTAAGATCGTCCCATCCTTATTCTCACTCATCAGGAAGCTGCTATTGAAACCGGGAAGGTGGTGGCTAAAGGCAGATAAGGACTGAGGAGTCACACCAGACTGAGAATTAGTTCTCAGTTCTGTACTCTCCTTGGCTCTTCAAAGCAGAGCAGGGATGAAGTTCTTAGGCCCTCAAGTCACCCAGT
>NW_027826789.1:0-13481 GCF_054177405.1 Leptonychotes weddellii | reverse complement strand
TGTTGGATAGACCATTTAAGAATGATATAGTGTCCTTCTCTGTCTCTAACTACAGACTTTAGTTTAAAATCTAATTTGTCTAATATAAGAATTGCTACCCCAGCTTTCTTTTGAGGTCTGCTGGCATGGAAGATGGATCTCCATCCCTTCATTTTCAGTCTGGATGTGTCTTTAAGTTCAAAATTAGTCTCTTGTAGACAGTATATGGATGGGTCCTGTCTTTTTATCCAATCTGCAACCCTGTGCTGTTTTATGGGAGTTTTTAGGCCTTTCACGTTGAGAGTGATTATTGAAAGATATGAATTAATTGTCATCATGTTGCCTGTGAAGATGTTGTTTTTATAGATTGTCCCTGTAAATTTCTGTTGTATATCACTGTTGGGGTCTTTCTCCTTTTATAGAATCCCTCTTAATATTTCTTGCAGGGCCGGCTTAGTGGTCACATATTCTTTCAGTTTCTGCTGGTCTTGGAAGCTCTGCATCTCTCCAACCATTCTAAATGACAGCCTTGCTGGATAAAGTATTCTTGGCTGCATGTTCTCCTCGTTTAGTACCCTGAATATGTCTTGCCAGGCCTTTCTGTCTTGCCAGGTCTCTGTGGATAGGTCTGACGTTATTCTATGTTCTTCCCTCTATACATAAGGAATCTCTTCCCCTCTAACTTCCCTCAAGATGGTTTCCTTGGTTCTAAGATTTGTGAGTTTTACTATTACATACCATGGTGTTGGCCTGTTTCCTTGATCTTAGGAGGGGTCCTCTCTGCCTCTACGACACGAATGTTTGTTTCATTCCCCAGATTAGGGAAGTTTTCAGCTATGATTTGCTCAAATTTATCTTCTAGTGCTCTCTCTCTCCACTACCTCCGGGATTCCAATAATTCTGACAATGGAATGTTTCATGGTGTCACTTATTTTTCTGATTCTATTTTCATGGATTCTGAGTTGTTTTTCCCTGGCTCCTCTTTTCCCTTTTATCTGTTAAATTGTCTTCCAGGTCACTTATTCGTTCTTCTGCCTTGCTTACCCTAGCTGTTAGATTATGCAGATTAGATTGGATCTCATTGATAGCATTTTTAAGTTCTGCCAATTCAGCTTTCATTTCTGCCCTTAGAGACTCTATGTTGCCTTTAAATGATTTCTCCATTCTAGCTATTGTCTTCACAATTGCTACCCTGAATTCCATCTCCGACATCTTGGTTATATCTGCATCCATTTGTAAATCTGTAGCATAAGTCATAATCTCTGAGTCTTTCCTATTTTGGGGGTTCCTCCTCCTAGTCATTCTGTTGATGGGTGGTTGAGGGAATGTATAGAGTCCAAATTATTGACCAGAACCCAAGCAAGATGCCCCTGTTTTATAGGGACCTTAGGGTTGCCGGCCTCTTGTTTTCCCAGCCTGTTTTCTGGAGGAGGGGCCTGCTGCACTGTTACTCAGGCAACCCTGTTTGGGCAGAGGTGCCCTGCTCCCCTGTGGCGGGGGATGGGCTCAGTGGGAACCAGTTTTTTGGGGCTTTTGTTCTCTGGTGGCTTTCCCTGGTGGCTTTCTGTGTCTCTTCTGAGAGTTAGAGCAGAAGTGACAGTTTCCAACCCTCTGCCTCAGAGCAGAGAGATTGCAGTCTGTTCTTCAGTGAGCTCTCCAGGCCACACTATGTCCGTTTCTGTCTGTGGTGTTATAAACTGTAGTATCCTGGGTTGTGTGCCCCTCTTCTGCGCTCCCAGTCCTGCCTCCAGGTTGGGGCACGTCTCTGCCCTTTTTGCTTCTAAAACTGCCATCCACCCCCAGTTTGCATGCATGGCCCCACTGCTCCAGTTTCAGTCCGGGGGCTGCCCTAAAGTCCTTTCCCCATTGCTACTGGTCTGTGAGTCTGTGCCCAGTCCCCAGTGTGGGAGGCTATCACTCACCGGCAGTGTAGGATCCTGATGGCTTGGTTCCCTCCCCCTTCCATTTATCCTCTGATATCTGCCCACGGAATCACGGCTCCCCGCTTCATACCTTGAAACCAACTGCCCGCGATATTCTGTTTGTAGAGATCCAGGTCTATCTTCTTACATCTCAGGCTGATTTCATGTGTATTCAGTGTGGTCTGGTAGATATACAGCTCAGTTCTGGGGACCAGTTCGAATAGGGTCCCTTACTCCTCTGCCATCTTTTCTCCCTTTCGGAATCAGTTTCAATCCCATTTTATAAGGCACATCATTGTGAAATTTCAGTACTCAGAGAGGAGAAGATTCTATAAACATGGAGGGGTTGAGGCAGAGGAATATCAAGTACAATAGGCTAGGAATCATAGTGGCTTCAGATTTTTCAAAAGAATACTGGAGTCTAGAAGGCAATGGAGCAATGCCTTCAAGATTTAGCATAGAATTCTGTCCCAAACTATTAATCAACTGTGAAGGTAGAATAAAAACATTTTAATATATTTAATCTATGATGCATCCTTCTCCAGAAGTTACTGGAGGATATGCTCCACCAAAACAAGGAAGAGGAAGACATAGGGCACATGAAATAGGTGATACAGATGAGGTCAAGGGAATTCCTTAGATTGATGATGAAGAAATATCCCAGGATGAGAGTTATGCACCAAGACATTGAAGGCAACTAGTCCAGAATGGAGCATTTCAAAAGGCTCTGGAAAAGGCTTCTTTAAGATGTAATTGATAGATTACCTGATACATATGAATGTTTCAAGTCCTGATTCACACTACTGGCAAAGAGTTAGAGGTGAATTCAAACTAAGGAAACAAAATCAAACCAGAAAGAAAGTTAAAACTGGATTCAGACCTGAAAGATAGTTTGAGCAGAGTAGGAGGGTTATTTATTGATATTTGATTCCTATACAGCTCTTTTCTACCTCCCTTCTTAAGAACAAATGCGCCCCCCTTTTAACATCTAATGTATTATTTGTTTCAGAGAATGAAGGGCGGGAAATCAGAGGGGGAGACGAACCATGAGAGACTATGGACTCTGAGAAACAAACTGAGGGTTCTAGAGGGGAGGGGGGTGGGAGGATGGATTAGCCTGGTGATGGGTATTAAAGAGGGCACGTTCTGCATGGAGCACTGGGTGTTATGCACAAACAATGAATCATGGAACACTACATCAAAAACTAATGATGTAATGTATGGTGATTAACATAACATAATAAAAAAAAAGGAAAGAAAAAAAGAACAAATGGCCTTTGATGTCAAGGATATTATACTTACGGTTTTATTATCACTTTACATTTGGACCAAAAACATTGAGCCCTTAAACCTTAAGTCTTAAAATTGTGTCCATTCTGTCTAGATAGTTCCCCCAAACAGACTCAACTTTAAAAAATATTTTGAGGGGAAGAATGAAGGGGGGGAAATTGGAGGGGGAGACTGAACCACGAGAGACGATGGACTCTGAAAAACAAACTGAGGGTTCTAGAGGGGAGGTGGGTGGGAGGATGGATTAGCCTGGTGATGGGTATTAAAGAGGGCATGTTCTGCATGGAGCACTGGGTGTTATGCACAAACAATGAATCATGGAGCACTACATCAAAAACTAATGATGTAATATATGGTGATTAACATAACAATAAAAAAATTTTTAAAAATATTTTGGCAGCAACTGTGGGGTTTATGTAACATGTGAACATCCAGACAACAATAATATCTGCTTTGGTGACTCTAAATAATGGAATCTCTACTGCAATTGGCAATTAGAGCAATGCTACTATAGTCTAGTTCTGGCATCTTACTGGTTTATGTTGGCCTTGATCTTTTTCTGTGTCTGATTTTCCTGGATTGATTTGCTCATATCCTTGTATCAAGGACTTCATATTGATATTAGCTACTTCTCCATCTCTCCATCTGCAACCACTTCATTTAGTGCAGAACCTTCAATAACCACATGGAGATTTGTGGTTCTCTCTAAAAAATTCTGTCTCTGTCTCTCTCTTGTGCTTTACTCTGAGCTTTCCTACAGAGGCAGGAAGGTGTTAGGGTCCTTACTTTTTGAAAAAAAAAATCAGATTCCAGGTTTAAAAAGATGGTTTAGTACATTGTCTTAGCTCAGGCTACTATAACAAAATACTATAGTCTAGGTAGCTTAAATAGCTGAAGTCCTGGAGGCTGAGAAGTCCAGATCAAAGTGCCAGCAGATTTGATTCTTGGTGAGAGCTGTCTTCCTGGTGGGCAGATGACTGCTTTCTCATTGTATCCTCACATGATGGAGAGAAAGCTCTGGTGTCTCTTCTTATAAGGATGATAATCCTATTATAGGAACCCACACGCATGACCTCATTAAACCTAATTACTTCCCAAAGACCCCTACCTCCAAATACCATCACACTGGGGGTTAGGGCTTTAATATATAAATTTGGAGTGGACACAAACATTCAGTCCATAACAATGCAGAGTAGCCTTACTTTTTTTTTCTTCCTATGAGCACCATCAAAAATTCTGGCCGCAGTCACTTGTGCATGTACTGATTGACTATTTCACGTCCACTATTTATGTGCTTGTTAAACGTCAGTGTAAATACAGTTAACCTTGGGGAATTCTGTTAAAATGCAGATAATTCAGATTCTGGGGTAGAGTTTATCTATTTCTAACAATCTCTCAGGTAGTGCTGATGTTGCTGGAACAGGAACAACACTTTGAGTAGTAAGAATATACATAACCACACATACTCAGAAGTATTTATTCGGAAAATTTGGAAAGAAAGGATTGGGGCTTTGTTTAAAAAGTATCAAGCATGAGTATGTACAAACAATTGCTATTATGTGTTCAGTATAGATTATATATAGTATTATATATAATATAATTATATATAATGTGTGTTCAGCACGTATTAAAATAGTATTTGTTCTCAGGTAGTATGTTAGATACTATAGGTCTTATACCTGGAAATTACCAGTGCTTCCATTGGCCTAATTTTCTGTAGATATTAGAAATCTGTCCTCTTGAGATGGGAATGAGCAAGGATCATCTCCTTTTGGGAGGGATAAATGGAAGGAAGGACAGAGAAAGCACAGAGGATGATAGGATAGACAAGTACCAACAAAATTACTTGCTAAAAGCTGTCCTTGAAAATGTCATTGAAAATTAAACTAATATTTCTCAAACTTTAGGCACATAAGAATCACCTGGGGTACTTGAAGGCAGTGCAGATTACTGAGTTCTATGCCTTGAGGTTCTGATGCAATAGGTCTGGCAGTGAGTAGGACAGGGGAGGCAAAATGTATATTTCAAATAAGCACCTGACATTAATCCAAGGCAGTTGGTCCCCGGACCATTATTTTGAAAAGCATGTGTTAGAAAGATGAGTAGTAGTCTTGGGGAAAATAAAATAAAGCAAAACACCTAAACAAAGCCAGGAAAATATTTCTATTTTAGTTGGAGTCTTTTTGAGTTACTGTAGGAGAGAAACAAAAGACATCCCACTGTCAGCAGACAGGTCTATCAGACATCCAACTGTAAATTATACAGGCTCAAACCCTGTATCAGTACTCTGATGTAGGACTCATGGCCACAGTTCATAGGAACATGGAATTTATAGCTGCCAGGAATCTTAGAGGCTTTGCACCTTTTTTGGTTGTGACCCATAGTAACAGATACACTTTATATTGTGTTCCAGGAAACATACACATGCACAGAAACACTGACACAACATATAATGTGTATTTATTCACTTCATCAAACAATACTCTTACGATATATGTGGTGTACTCTCATAGTTTTTTTTTTGTTTTTGGGTGGGGGGTTATATTTAAATAAAAAAAATCCAGGTCATGATTCATTAAATTGATTGTATGATCACTGTGTTATAACTTGTCATTTGAGAAACACCAATCTAGTGTGGTCACTTTATTTTATGAATGAGAAACCAACTTGGAGAGGTAAAACTTGTCCAAAATCACACAGCTGTGAATAGTAGAGCTCAGAACTAGAACTCAGTTCTCAGAAAATTTTTTTAAATTTAAATTCAATTGGCCAACATATAGTACATCATTAGTTTCAGATGTAGTGTTCAATAATTTATCAGTTTCGTATAACACCCAGTGCTCATCACATCGCATGCCTTCCTTAATGCCCATAACCCAATTACCCCATCCCCCCACCCACCTCCCCTCCAGCAACCCTCAGTTGGTTTCCTAGAGTTAAGAGTCTCTCATGGTTTTTCTCCCTCTCTGATGACTTCCCATTCTGTTTTCTTTCCCCCCACCGCCCCCCTATGTTCCTCTGCCCTGTTTCTTATGTTCCACATATGAGTGAAACCATATGACAATTGTCTTTCTCTGATTGAGTTATTTCACTCAGTGTAATAGGTCTCAGATTTTAACTAAATAACCTGTCTATCATGGCCGACTGTATATCTCAGTGTTTGTTTTATTGCTTTTACCCAAGTTTCTCTCAGGAAAAAATGGTCTATTAATATCTATTAGATTGTCTATCTAGCTGAAACATTTTGAAGAGCACAAATGTCTTTTTCCTAAAGGAACCACTAGGTGGTGGTATAAATTCTTCTGATGGTGGACAATTCAATTGAACCAAGGTGGATTCACATTTGTATATTTGCATCCTTATTTTAAAATGTTTTATAGATTGGTATTTCCCTGTGTATAAGCTGAGCTTTATCCCCATCCTGAAGAAACTATTTTATATGACTTTACAAGTGGAATACATTCTGTTACTTGGTATTTCTTTTCTTTTCTTTTCTTTTCTTTTTTTCTCTGTGTGGAAGAGAGATTTAGAAAAACAAACACATACTTGCTTCCCCAAAGGGCCCTCTTGTTTTGTATTTAATATATTTTATTTTCTCCATACTTTTATTTTATAGGACTTTAAAGAACGATTTTCTGTTATTTCTGATATTCCAGATTTCTTCTAGTGTGGGAAATCAAACACCTTTGGGTCTACCATAAAAGAATAAAAACCCCAAACGATTTTATATTTATTATCTCTCTTTTTAAAATATTTTATTTATTTATTTGACAGAGAGAGACACAGCGAGAGAGGGAACACAAGCAGAGGGAGTGGGAGAGGGAGAAGCAGGCTTCCCACTGAGCAGGGAGCCCAATGTGGGACTCAATCCCAGGACCCCATGACCTGAGCTGAAGGCAGAAGCTTAACGACTGAGCCACCCAGACACCCTATATTTATTATCTCTTAATAAAGAAAATTAATACCCTGCTTTATAAGATTTTTTCCTTACCTGCAGCAAGGTTGTCAGAGTGATCTATGCATATACTAGGAGCTTTGAGGAAGGTGATCATAAAGACATTGCTGTTTGTTGGGGTTTCAGGCTTAAACAGACTATACAATCAAGCCTTTCCTTAAATACACCGTCCTCACAGGTTAAAACTAGAAGAAAAAGAGAATGAGATGGCTATCCTTGACACTTATTCCTTCTTTTTTTCCCTTAAATTTTAATTTATTTTATTTAAATTCAATTTAGTTAACATATACTGCATTATTAGTTTCAGGGGTAGAATTTAGTGATTCATCAATTTCATATAACACCCAGTGTTCATTTCATTAAGTGCCCTTCTTAATGTCCATCACCCAATTACTTCATTCCCCCTACCCACCTCTCCTCCAGTAACCCTCAGTTTGTTTCCTATAGTTGAGTCTCTTATGGTTTGTCTTCCTCTTTGATTTTGTCTTGTATTATTTTTCCCTCCCTTCTCCTATGTTCATCTGTTTTGTTTCTTAAATTCCATATATGACTGAAATAATATATTTGTCTTTCTCTGACTGACTTATTTCATATAGCATAATTCCCTGTAGTCATTGCCAATGGCAACATTTCATTCTTTTTGATGGCTGAGTAATATTCCATTGCATAAATATACCACATGTTCTTTCTCCATTCATCTGTTGATGGACACCTGGGCTCTTTACATAGTTTGGCTATTGCAGACATTGCTCCTATAAACAATGGGGTGCAGGTGCCCCTTTGAATACTATGTTTGTATCCTATAGATAAATACCTAGTAGTGCAATTGCTAAGTTGTAGGGTAGCTCTATTTTCAACTTTTTGAGGAACCTCCATACTGTTTTCCAGAGTGGCTGTATCAGCTTGCATTCCCACCAGCAGTGTAAGAGGGTTCCCCTTTCCCTGCATCCTCACCAGAATCTCTTGTTTCCTGACATTAATTTTAGCCATTCTCACAGGTGTGAGGTGGTATCTCATTGTAATTTTGATTTGTATTTCCCTGATGACAAGTGGTGTGGAGCATTTTTCATGTGTCTGTTGGCCATTTGGATGTCTTCTTTGGAAAAATGCCTGTTCATGTCTTCTGCCTATTTCTTGGATGGATTATTTGTTTTTTGATGTTGAGTTTGATAAGTTCTTTATAGATCTTGGGTACTAGCCCTTTATCTGGTAAGACATTCGCGAACATATTCTCCCATTTCATAGGTTGCCTTTAGTTTTGTTGACTGTTTCCTTTGCTGTGCAAAAGCTTTTTATCTTGATGAAGCCCCAATAGTTCATTTTTGCCCTTGCTTCCCTTGCCTTTGGAGATGTGTCTAGCAAGAAGTTGCTGTGGCTGAGGTCATAAAGGTTGCTGCCTGTGATCTCCTCTAGGATTTTTATAGATTCCTGTCTTACATTTCTGTCTTCCATCCATTTTGAGTCTATTTTTGTGAATGGTGTAAGAAAATGGTCCGGTTTCATTCTTCTGCATGTGGCTGTCCAGTTTTCCCAGCACCATTTATTGAAGAGACTGCCTTTTTTTCCATTGGATATTCTTTCCTGCTTTGTCAAAGATTAGTTGACCATAGAGTTGAGGATTCATTTCTGGGTTCTCTATTCTGTTCCAATGATTTATGTGTCTGTTTTTGTGTCAGTACCATACTGTCTTGATGATTACAGCTTTGTAATAGAGCTTGAAGTCCAAGATTGTGATGTCTCCAGCTTTGGTTATCTTTTTCAACATTCCTTTGGCTATTCGGGGTCTTTTCTGGTTCCCTATAAATTTTAGGATTATTTGCTCCAGCTAAGTGAAAAAAATTGATGGTGGTAGAGATTGCATTGAATGTGTAGATAGCTCTAGATAGCATAGACATTTTAACAGTATTTGTCCTTCCAATCCATGAGCATGGAATGTTTTTCCATTTCTTTGTGTCTTCCTCATTTCTTTCATGAATGTTCTATAGTTTTCAGAGTACAGATCCTTTGCCTCTCTGGTTAGGTTTATTCCTATGTATCTTATGGTTTTCGGTGCAATTGTAAATGGGATCAACTCCTTAATTTCTCTTACTTCTGTCTCATTGTTAGTGTATAGAAATGCAACTGGTTTCAGTGCATTGATTTTATATCCTGCCACTTTGCTGAATTCCTGTATCAGTTCTAGCACTTTTGGGGTGGAGTCTTTTGAGTTTTCTACATAGAGTATCATGTCATCTGGGAAGAGTGAGACTTTGCTTCTTTGTCGATTTGGATGCATTTTATTTCTTCTTGTTGCCTGATTGCTGAGGCTAGGACTTGTAGTACTATGTTGAACAACAGTGGTGAGAGTGGGCATCCCTGTCATGTTCCTGACCTTAGCGGAAAAGTTCTCAGGTTTTTCCCCATTGAGGATGATATTCGTTGCGGGTCTTTTGTATATGGTTTTTATGATATTGAGGTGTGTTCCCTCTATCCCTACCTTGTGGAGAGTTTTAATCAAGAAAGGATGCTGTACTTTGTCAAATGCTTTTTCTGCATCAATTGAGAGGATAATATGGTTCTTGTCCTTTCTTTTATTTATGTGATCTATCACATTGATTGATTTGTGAATCTTGAACCACCCATGGAGTCCGAGAATAAATCCCACTTAATTGTGGTGAATAATCCTTTTAATGTACTGTTGGATCCTATTGGCTAGTATCTTGGGGAGAATTTTGGCATCCATGTTCATCAGGGATATTGGTCTATAATTCTTTTTGGTGGGGTCTTTGTATGGTTTTGGGATCAAGGTAATGCTGGATTCATAGAATGAGTTTGGAAGTTTTCCTTCCATTTCTATTTTTTGAAACAGTTTCAGAAGAGTAGGTATTAGTTCTTCTTAAATATTTGGTGGAATCCTCCTGGGAAGCCATCTGGCCCTGGACTCTTGTTTTTTTGGGAGATTTTTTATTACTGCTTCAATTTCCTGTCTGGTTATGGGTCTGTTCAGGTTTTTTATTTCTTCCTGTTTCAGTTTTGGTAGTTTTGTTTTTTTTAAGGTTGCAAAATGGACATTTTTATTTAAATTCAATTAGCCGACAGTTTGGTAGTTTATAAGTTTCTAGGAATGCATCCATTTCTTCCAGATTGCCTAATTTGTTGGCCTGTAGTTGCTGATAATATGTTCTTAAAATTCTTTATATTTCCTTGATGGTTGTAATCTCTCTTCTCTCATTCATGATTTTATTAATTTGGGTCCTTTCTCTTTTCTTTTGATAAGTTTGGCTAGGGGTTTATCAATCTTATTAATTCTTTCATAGAACAGCTTCTAGTTTCATTGATCTGTTCTACTGTTCTTCTGGTTTCTATTTCATTGATTTCTGCTCTAACCTTTATTATTTCTCTTCTCCTGCTTGGTTTAGGCTTTACCTGCTGTTCTTTCTCCAACTCCTTGAGGTATAAGGTTAGCTTTGAGACGTTTCTTGTTTCTTGAGAGAGGTTTGTATTGCTATGTACTTCCTCTTGGGACTTCCTTTGATGTATCCCAAAGTTTTGAACAGTTGTGTTTTCATTCCCAGTTCTTTCCATGAATTTTTAAAATCCTTTTTTAGTTTTCTGGTTGACCCATTCATTCTTTAGTAGGATCCTCTTTAAGCTCTAAGTGTTTGAGTTCCTTCCAAATTTCCCCTTGTGATTGAATTCAAGTTTCAAAGCATTGTGGTTTGAAAATATGCAAAGAATAATTCCAGTCTTTTGGTACCAGTTGAGACCTATTTGTGATCCAGGATGTGATCTATTCTGGAGAATGTTCCATGTGCATGCAAGAAGAATGTGTATTCCTTGTTTTAGGGCTCAGTGTTCTGAATATATCTGTGAAGTTCATCTAGTTCAGTGTGTCATTCAAAGTCCTTGTTTCCTTGTTGATCTTCTGCTTAAATGATCTGTCCATTGCTGTGAGTGGAGTGTTAAAGTCCCTTACCATGATTCTATTATTATCAATGTGTTTCTTTAGTTTTTTTATTAATTGTTTTATATAATTGGCTGCTCCCAAGTTTGGAGCATAAATATTTATAATTGTTAGATCTTCTTGTTGGATAGGCCCTTTATGTATGGTATAGTGTCCTTCTTCATTCCTTACTATGGTCTTTGGTTTAAAATCTAATTTGTCTGATACAAGGATTGCTACCCCATCTTTCTTTTGATGTCCATCAGTATAATAAATAGTTCTCATCCCCTTGCTTAATTTTTTTCTTTTTTTAAAAAGATTTTATTTGTCAGAAAGAGAGAGAGAAATACAGAGCACAAGCAGGGGGAGCATCTGGAGCTCCCAAACAGAATATCCCCAGCGGTTGGTTTTGAAGTATGAAGTGGGGAGCCATGATGCCATGGGCAGATAACAGAAGATAAACAGAAGGGGGAGGGAGCTGCCATAAGCGCTTGAGCTAGGAAGGTGAAATTACAAGGGGGCACAAAAACCTCCCACGCTGCGGACCGGGCACAGACTTGCACACTGGTAGTGGGAGGAAAAGGACTTTAGGGCAGCCCCCTGGAGTGAAACCTGGAGCTGCGGGGGCATGCATGCAAACTGGGGGTGCCTGGCGGTTTTAGAAGCACAAAGCGCACAGACATGCCCCGACCTGGAAGTGAGGGCTGTGCGGCACACAACAGGATGCTTCCCTTTTAGCAGCACACACAGAAATGGAGACAGTGTGGCCTGGAGAGCTCACTGAAGAAAAGACTGCAATCTCTCTGTTCTGAGGCAGAGGTTTAGAAACTGTCACTTCTGCTCTGACTCTTGGAAGAGATGTGGAAAGCTGCCAGGGAAAGCTGCCAGAGAAGAAAAACCCCCCAAAACTGGTTCTCATTGAGCCTACACCCCCCCCACAGGGGGCAGGGTAATTCTGCCCAAACAGGGTTGCCTGAGTAACAGCGTGGCAGGCCCCTCCCCCAGAAGACAGGCTGGGAGAACAAGAGGGCAGCAACCCTAAGGTCCCTATAAAACAGGTGCATCTTGCTTGGGTTGTGGTCAGTAATTTGGAATCTGTACATTCCCTCAACCACCCCTCAACAGAATGACTAAGAGGAGAAACCCCCAAAATAGGAAAGACTCAAAGACTGTGACTTTGGCCACAGAACAAAGGGATATAGATATAAGCAAGATGTCGGAAATACACTTCAGGGTAACAATTATGAAGATAATAGCTAGGATGCAGAAAATGATTAATGGCAACAT
This sequence comes from Leptonychotes weddellii, assembly GCF_054177405.1. Classification (NCBI taxonomy): domain Eukaryota; kingdom Metazoa; phylum Chordata; class Mammalia; order Carnivora; family Phocidae; genus Leptonychotes; species Leptonychotes weddellii. The sequence continues at coordinate 1,126 of NW_027826789.1, read as the reverse complement.
GGAGTTTCTAGGGCAGAAATGAGAGTTGATCTGGCAGAACTTAAAAATGCTATCAATGAGAGGCGGAGCAATATGGCAGAGGAATAGGAGACCTGGATTTCCTCTCCTCTCAGGAATTCAGCTGTATAGGGATCAAACCATTCCGAACACCTACTAACTCAACAGGAGATCGAAGAAAAGAAGAGCAGCAACTCTCTGACAGAAAAGCGACCACTTTCTGGAAGGTAGGACGTGTGGAGAAGTGAATCCAAGGCGATAGTCGGGAAGATAGACGGCGGGGGAGGGGGCCTCCGTCAGCAGCTTCTGGCAAGTGATAGAACCACCGAGCACAAAATCGGAAATTTTAGAAGTCTGCTCCGCTGAAGGCCATAACTCCGGTGGCTAAGCGGGGGATGGAACCCTTGTGGGACAGTGTGGTCTCAGGACCCTCGGGGTCACAGAAAGACCAGGGGTGCCTGAGTGCGGCAGAGCTCCCAGGTATCGGAGTGGGGAAGTCGGCTGCAGAGACAGAGCCCAGGTGTGGGATCTCAGTTCGGGGTTGCCATAAACCATGATCCGTGGCACAGTCAGGCCCCTGCTCCTCCAGCAGGGACCCAACAAGCGGCAGATCCGGGGAGACTCCCCTTCTTCCCCCGGGAGGAGAGGTGCCGGAGCGCACCACAGGGATCTGCTGGGTTTGGAGACTCCACACGGGGTCAGGTGCCAGAGACAGAAATGCTCGGTCACAGGCCAGGTGAGCATGGAGTGCGGCCAGAGACAGGGGAGATGGGAGTGACTGACTGCTTTTCTCTGGGGGCTCACTGAGGAGAGGGGCCTGAGTTCTCCACCCCTTCGGGGTGGAGATTAGGAGGCTGCCATTTTCACTCTCCGCCTCCAAAACTGTACGGAAAGCTTGCAGGGAACAAAAGCTCTGGAGAGCAAACCCGAGCAGATTACTTAGCTCGGTCGGGGCAAGGTCGGGGCAAGGGCGGGGCAATTCCGCCTCCGGCAAAGACATTTGGGAACCAAGGCAACAGGCCCCTCCCCCAGAAGATCAGCGAGAACAGCCAGCCAAAACTAAGTTTACCGATCAATGAGAATGGAAGAACTCCAGCGCTAGGGGAATACTGCACATAGAATTCATGGC
>NW_027826788.1:0-272 GCF_054177405.1 Leptonychotes weddellii | reverse complement strand
GACTATGGACCCTGGGAAACAAACTGAGGGTTTCAGAGGGGAGGAGGGGATGGGGTAACAGGGTGATGGGTACTAAGGAGGGCCCATGTTGTGATGAGCACTGGGTGTTATACTCAAGTAATGAATCATTGAACAGTACATCAAAAACTAATGATGTACTATACAGTGGCTAACTGAACATATAGAAATAAATAAATAAATAAATATATAAATGTACACATAGTGGAGGGTCTATTACAAATGGGTTTGTAAATTCTAATTCCTCACACCCT
>NW_027826787.1:0-272 GCF_054177405.1 Leptonychotes weddellii | reverse complement strand
GATCTTAAGGGATGCATTAAGAGTGTGATTTATGAAGAGAGACCACACTTCATGCCAATTAAGAGAAAAGACTTTAGCTTTACATCAAAGATTGGCAAATGAATACCAATTTATATGTTTTAAGTTAAAATAAAAATGTTTAAGGCATGTATGAATCACTTTTTATGACCCCCTGCTTTCTGTGATTTTTTTTTTTTTTTCCGATTACTCAACTAATTGCTAGCTTTGAGCGTGCTGCGTGAGAGATTCCGCGACATCACTCCCAGGAAAAT
>NW_027826786.1:0-272 GCF_054177405.1 Leptonychotes weddellii | reverse complement strand
GGACCCAGAGTGGCAGCGGGAGATTGGGTAGATGACTAAGTCCAGGGGGCCACAGTGAGGGGTGGAGGGGAGGAGGTGGGACTCCAGGAGGGTCGGGAGCAGGGAGTACAGGAGGGCCTACTGGGTGAAGTGTGCCTGATGAGCTTTTGGGGTGATCCAACCTGGGCTCACAGTAAGAGTCCGGGTCACTGCCAGGCCCCCTGGGCTTGGGGGGGGGTAAGAGGGCCCTCCATCAGCCTCTGCCCTGGTAGGTGGCCTTATGTCCTGGGGGG
>NW_027826784.1:0-272 GCF_054177405.1 Leptonychotes weddellii | reverse complement strand
TTTAGCTATGACAGTTTCTTTGTCTTTCCACATAATTTTAGAATAATCTTGCCTGTATCTGCAGAAAATCTCACTGGGATTCTGTCAGTCACTGCATTAAAACCTGGATAGCAGTTTGCAGAGGATTGACACCTCACTATGCTGCGTTTTCCAATCCATGAACACAGCGCTCCCCACATATTTAGAGCTTCCAGCATACATTCCAAGTCTTGTACATGTTTTGTTAAATTTCTACCTAAGTGTTTCATTTTAGTGGAGGAACTGTAGATGGT
>NW_027826783.1:0-272 GCF_054177405.1 Leptonychotes weddellii | reverse complement strand
GAATCATGGAACACTACATCAAAAGCTAATGAGGTAATGTATGGTGATTAACATAACATAATAATAATAAAAAAAGAAGTTTGAGTTTCTGGTAGAAAATTTTAACACAATTTATTGTCATATTCTCTAGGAAACAGATTAAGTTGCTGACATTTTACAGTAACTTCTTTTGTTTAGACAGAGTGTAAATGTATAATGAAAGAGGATGCAGCTTCCAAAGCAACCTGCAGACATATTGGTAAATCCATGCTTACCACCTCAACTGGGTCTTT
>NW_027826782.1:0-272 GCF_054177405.1 Leptonychotes weddellii | reverse complement strand
ATGCACAAACAATGAATCATGGAACACTTCATCTAAAACTAATGATGTAATGTATGGGGATTAACATAAGAATAAAAAAAAAAAGTTCCTTACAATCATAGCTAATAAAGCTAAAAAAAAAAAAGATAGGGACAAATAGGTAATTATTTTTTGAGGATTCAATGATCCGTTTGGGCTAAAAAACAATTAACAACTAAAATCAACCAAAACTTAAAAAAGAAAAAAAGCAAAAGCAAAATTTAAAAAAGAAAAACTGAAAAAGAAAAAATGGT
>NW_027826781.1:0-272 GCF_054177405.1 Leptonychotes weddellii | reverse complement strand
TTTCAGCTTCATCTTCTGTCTTTCTACCCACAATTCCAGAGAATTTAAATTTTTCACCTTTCAAATGTCCCGTTAGTTTTCCATATTCTGTGCCTTCTCTTAGGAAGATCCATCCATCCTTCCCCACCAGGCAGCCATCTCCCTACCTTCCAAGATATGCTGACAGCACGTGAGAAACACATTCCACCAGAGCAGAGAGAGGACTCTGTGAACCTAAGACCAGAGATTACTCAACAGAAGTTACGGGGAAAACTGTGGATGTCCAAAGGCAT
>NW_027826780.1:0-272 GCF_054177405.1 Leptonychotes weddellii | reverse complement strand
TGGCTCAGTTGGTTAAGCGACTGCCTTCGGCTCAGGTCATGATCCCAGGGTCCTGGGATCGAGTCCCGCATCGGGCTCCCTGCTCTGCGGGGAGCCTGCTTCTCCCTCTCCCACTCCCCCTGCTTGTGTTCCCTCTCTCGCTGTGTCTCTCTCTGTCAAATAAATAAATAAAAATAAAATCTTTAAAAAAAAAAAAAAATGGTACCAACTCAGACGTCCTCACCGCAGGAGTAAAAAGCTGAGCACTCTTGGAAAGGCACTAGGGATTCTGC
>NW_027826779.1:0-272 GCF_054177405.1 Leptonychotes weddellii | reverse complement strand
CTGCTACAGGCAATATCCGAAAACAAAACAGAGGTCTCTTGTTCTGAATGAATCTAATAGACCTCATGTCTTAATTTGTAGAAGCAATAAGTACACTAATTAGTTTTACATGATCCAAGACCCAAACTGGAGGGACTCAGAGGCTGGTAGACATTAATAACCGTCCAACAGTGTAACACTGCCGGCCGCCTCCATTAGCTGTTCTTGAGTGTTGTGCTCAGTTTGCTCTGCTCCCTTCCCACAGACCCCCTTTCACTTCATCAAACCAATCT
>NW_027826778.1:0-2470 GCF_054177405.1 Leptonychotes weddellii | reverse complement strand
CCCAATTATTCTAATGTTGTTTCGTCTTATGGTATCAGTTATCTCTCGAATTCTGCCCTAGTGATCCAGTAGTTGTTTATTTCTCTTTTTCTCAGCTTCTTTCTTTTCCATCATTTGGTCTTCTATATCACTAATTCTCTCTTCTGCCTCATTTATCCTAGCAGTTAGAGCCTCCATTTTTTATTGCACCTCATTAATAGCCTTTTTGATTTCTACTTGGTTAGACTTTAGTTCTTTTATTTCTCCAGAAAGGGTTTCTCTAATAACTTCCATGCTTTTTTCAAGCCCAGCTAGTATCTTTAAAATCATCATTCTGAACTCTAGTTCTGACATCTTTCTAATGTCCATATTGATTAGGTCCCTGGCAGTCAGTACTGCCTCTTGATCTTTTTGTTGAAGTGATTTTTTCCGTCTTGTCATTTTGTCCAGAGGAGAATAGATGAATGAGAGAACAAAATGCTAACAGGGTAACAACATCCCCAGAAAATATACACTAAACAAATGAGAAAAGACCTTCCAGAATGTGGTCGCTTTTCTGTTCAGGGAGTTGTTGCTATTCTTTTCTTTGATCTCCTGTTGTGTTCGTAGGTATTTAGAATGGTTTGATCCCTATCCAGCTGAATTCCTGGGACCAGAAGAAATCCAGGTCTCCTACCCCTCCACCATCTTTCTTCTCCCTGAATATAGCTGTCCTAATGGGGGTGAGGTTGTATCTCATTGGAGTTTTGGTTTGCATTTCTCCAATGACTAATGACATTGAACATCTTTTTAAATGCTTGTTGGCCCTTTGTGTATCCCTCTGGAGAAATGTCAAGTCCTTTGCCCTTCATGATCTTTTAGAAGGATGAGCCTTGGGCAGAGAGAATCATGATTAGGCTCTTGAAAATTTCAAAGGATTGAACCTCCTCAGGTCACCTCAGGTAGGTTGTGGTTATTGTAAGGCTCCAGGAGGAAATGGGCATGAAAACCAAGCTCAGCAGCAGTCCAGGTCTTGGGAAGAACTGGGTGCAGGTTACCACTGGTTCTCCATTCAATCTGACACGGGTGGGGCCATTGTGGAAGTGTGACAACCTGGTCTCCAGAATTGGGTGTCTACTGCTCCCTCTTTATTCACTCTGTCCTCTTTATCCTTGGCTTTTCTATCTTCTTTTTCTCTGTTTTTACACTCCTGTGGTTTTTCTTTTCTTGTACTATTACATACTTCTTTGTGTCTTGCACTGGAAGCTTCTTGGGAGAGGGTATGATGCCTTTGCTTGGTTGCATTCCATAATGGAGCATTCTACAGGCAAATAACTCACACCAGGCTTCCTCATAGCCTCGGCCCCCATTAGTGTAATTGTAGGTGGTCCCATCAGAGGTAGCCAGGCCAATGGACAGCTTTTCCCTGAGGAAATCACTGAATGTTGTTCAAAAAGTGCCTGAGGGTGAGGCAAACATAGAGGATTGTTTCATGGACTGTTTGCTGTAATATTTCAGACTTTTCATATATTTACAAGTGGATCTGTTTTAGTTTTCTTGTTGCTCTGTAACGAATTGCCACATGACTAGTGGCTTAGATGGCTTAAAACAGCACAGGTTTCTTGTCTTACTGTTCTGGAGGCCAGAAGTCTAACATGAGTCTTAGGAGTAAAAAATCAAGGTTTTGGAAGGGCTGATTCCTTCTGGAGGCTCCAGAGCAGAATTTGTTCTTTGGTTCTTCCAGCTTCTAGAGTTTTCACATTCACTGACTTGTGGCTACATCACTGCAATCTCTGCTTCCATTGTCACCTTGCTTTTCCTTTCCCTGATCTTTCTGTGTTCCTCTTATTAGGACCCTTGTGATAGTTACGCCCTCACCTGGATAGCCCAAGACATCTCCTTTTCATGCGATCCTTGACTTCATCATATCTGCAGAGTCCCTATTGCACATAAGGTAACATACACTGGTCCTGGGGATCAGGTGGTGGACATCTTTAGAGGGAGTTATATTCAGTCTATCATGGAGTCATAGTGAAGAAAAAGTAGGTAGTTCAGATCAAGGGGGTTTGGTCTTTAAAACACGAAGTGGAACAATACAGGAAAGTGAATGTAACTCAAAGTTCCTGGTGTTTCTTTTAATGTTTTATTTGCCAGACCATGGTTTGCAAACAATGTCGTTGCCATAATATTACCATTTTGGAAATGAGCCATGAAAGGTCGGACACAGAGTATTGCTTGGCACAATTAATGAGGTGGATTACTTAGAGAAATTAAGCAGTTCTGAAAGTAATTAGGCCACCCCAAGGTTTCTTTTTTTTTTTTTTTTTTAAAGATTTTATTTATTTATTTGAGAGAGAGAATGAGATAGAGAGAGCATGAGAGGGGGGAGGGTCAGAGGGAGAAGCAGACTCCCTGCCGAGCAGGGAGCCCGATGCGGGACTCGATCCCGGGACTCCAGGATCACGACCTGAGCCGAAGGCAGTCGCTTAACCAACTGAGCCACCCAGGCGCC
>NW_027826777.1:0-272 GCF_054177405.1 Leptonychotes weddellii | reverse complement strand
TGGCCGCAGGGCCTCCACCCCACTCCAGCTGCCGGGCCCAGGTGGAAAGAAGCCCCCTGAGGCTCCCACACAGAGGGTCAGGCGCCCAGAGGCAGCAAGGCCTTCGGGCAGGGAAGCTTAATTTCTGCACAATTTGATAAGATTGCACGGGATTGGGGGCCTCGGGACAGACTTGTAGTCTGTGACCTTTACTTACTTGTGTGGCCCAAGGACAGCTCCCAGGGGACTGGTGGGGACTCCAAGGCCAAGGGACTGGCCCGGGTCATGTAGCA
>NW_027826776.1:0-272 GCF_054177405.1 Leptonychotes weddellii | reverse complement strand
ATTAAAATAGTTTTTCTCCAATTATTCAAAAAATTACTAGAATTTCATTTATGAAGTGATCAAATTTACTAATAATAACCTTTCATTATAAGTTTTATAGAAGGATTTAAATGTACCAGAGGATTGACTAGATAAAGTTGATAGGTAGCAATTGAATGTTGTATTTTCTTCCAATGAACCTTTTGATATATTTTTTTTTTATGTTTCAACTTGATCTTTTTTTTTTAATTTTTTATTCTTATGTTAATCCCCATACATTACATCATTAGTTT
>NW_027826775.1:0-272 GCF_054177405.1 Leptonychotes weddellii | reverse complement strand
TTTTTAAGTTAAAGTGTAGCTGATGTACAGTATTAAATTAATTTCAGGTTTAGAACATAGTGTTATAATATTTATATACATTACAAAGTGATCACCATGAAAAATCTAGCCCCTATCTGTCACCATACGAAGTTGTTACATATTATTAACTGTAATCCCTATGCTGTACATTGTATTCCCTTGTCTTACTTACTTATAAATGGAAGTTTGTATCGTTGAATCCCCTTCTCTATATGAGCCATTATTTTTTTGTGACTGAATAGTTGGTCAGT
>NW_027826774.1:0-272 GCF_054177405.1 Leptonychotes weddellii | reverse complement strand
TCACTGGTGATGGGAAACTTCATCACGTGGTTATGATAGTGTTGCCAGGCTTCTCCACTCTGACCGTTGTTAATTTTTTTTTTTTAAAGATTTTATTTATTTATTTGAGAGAGCGAGAATGAGAGAGAGTACATGAGAGGGGGGAGGGTCAGAGGGAGAAGCAGGCTCCTCGCTGAGCAGGGAGCCCGATGCGGGACTCAATCCCAGGACTCCAGGATCATGACCTGAGCCGAAGGCAGTTGCTTAACCAACTGAGCCACCCAGGCGCCCCC
>NW_027826773.1:0-272 GCF_054177405.1 Leptonychotes weddellii | reverse complement strand
CTGGGTGGCTCAGTTGGTTAAGCAACTGACTCTTGGTTTTGGCTCAGGTCATGATCTCAGGGTCCTGAGGTTGAGCCCTGCGTCCTCGCAGCTCTGCGCTAAGTGGGGAGTCTGCTTCCCCTGCCTCTCTCCCTCTGCTCCTCCCCCTGCTCGTGCACTCTCTCTCAAATAAAAAATCTTTAAAAAATACTTACCAGAGGGGCACCTGAGTGGCTCAGTCGTTAAGCGTCTGCCTTCAGCTCAGGTCATGATCCCAGGGTCCTGGGATCGAG
>NW_027826772.1:0-273 GCF_054177405.1 Leptonychotes weddellii | reverse complement strand
GCCTGGGTGGCTCAGTTGGTTAAGCGACTGCCTTCGGCTCAGGTCATGATCCTGGAGTCCCTGGATCGAGTCCCGCATCGGGCTCCCTGCTCGGCAGGGAGTCTGCTTCTCCCTCTGACCCTCCCCCCTCTCATGTGCTCTCTCTCATTCTCTCTCTCTCAAATAAATAAATAAAATCTTTAAAAAAAAAAAAAAAGAATATGCCTCTCTCTTCAGGCACCTCCTGCCCACTTCCTTAGCATGTAAACTCATTCTTACCGAAAAGGTCAATTA
>NW_027826771.1:0-273 GCF_054177405.1 Leptonychotes weddellii | reverse complement strand
GGCCCCGAGATCATGACCTGAGCTGAAGGCAGAAGCTCAACCCCTGAGCCACCCAGGCGCCCCGGTTTCCTATTCTTTTTTTTTTTTTTTTAAAGATTTTATTTATTTATTTGACAGAGAGATAGACAGAAGAGCACAAGCAGAGGGAGTGGCAGAGGGAGAGGGAGAAGCAGGCTCTGCACTGAGCAGGGAACCCGATGCGGGACTCGATCCCAGGACCCTGAGATCATGACCTGAGCCGAAGGCAGACGCTTAACCATCTGAGCCACCCAG
>NW_027826770.1:0-273 GCF_054177405.1 Leptonychotes weddellii | reverse complement strand
GGTGGCTCAGTTGGTTAAGCGACTGCCTTCGGCTCAGGTCGTGATCCTGGAGTCCCGGGATCGAGTCCCGCATCGGGCTCCCTGCTCGGCAGGGAGCCTGCTTCTCCCTCTGACCCTTCCCCCTGTCATGTGCTCTCTGTCTCTCTCATTCTCTCTGTCTCAAATAAATAAATAAAATCTTTAAAAAAAAAAAAAAAAAAAGACTCCCAGACTTGGCCTCAGAAAAGATGTATTCAAAGCCAGAAATTTATCCTATGTGAGCTCTGTGAATTT
>NW_027826769.1:0-273 GCF_054177405.1 Leptonychotes weddellii | reverse complement strand
TTTCGCTAAAACTAAAAAACAGTACGCAAAGAGAAAGGTGCTAGACAGAGCGTGACCGTCTTGTTATTTTGTTCTATAGAAACTAATTCTTCGTGGAATTAGTTTCATTATGATTGCTTAGATAGGCGTAACTAAGATGAGTAGTCACTTTATCATGAAACCCCAGAAATATTCCCACAATTATAAAGATTGCCATAAATAAAATGAAAAAGAATAGCAGGAGCCAGCCCAGAAATATTCCCACAATTATAAAGATTGCCATAAACAAAATGA